>NW_026779004.1:285190-317690 GCF_030144855.1 Hypanus sabinus
CAGTTACTGACAGCGAGACCCTCAGACCCACCGCACCAGACACACTCACAGCCTGTGACTGGAACTGGTGTTAACGGGAGTTTTAGAGGATATTTAACGGGACACAGTCAGGAGCTCTGTGTTATTTTCAGAGTAAATAATTTCTGAGCAGATTACGTTCTGTCCTGAGAGGAACAGAATTTGTGCAAGTCCAGTTCTGGACAACAACAACCCTGAATAGTTGTATCAGTTGTCTGGTGAGAAACAGTTCACTGCCATTTGTAAATGCTGTGTGTAGGAGCAACGCGTCTGTTTTCTGTCTGCATTGTATTCTGTGTTACGTGTTTATTATGATAACTCGTGACGTGAGTGGGGACGTGGTAAAAGCGAATGGAATTAGTTCTCGACAGTTTTGAGCTGGGGGCGGAAGGACATGGTATCTTTGTTGACCGATACGTTGCAGCTTAATTCACGATATATAGTGCTGAAGATTCATCGCTTCGAGACTGTATGTTGCCAACCGAGGATCGATGACATTTTGGAAGGTCATTATTCGTGTGATGGGAGGGCTCGTCATACAAGTCTAACAATCTGTGTGAGGTCGCCAGCAGCGGCAACTGATTTGTTAGAATTGGCCGCTATGCTGTGTTTATTTCAAATACACCTCTGTTCATTTAGTGCCGTTTGGCAGGAACAAATTGAAATATAATCCCTCGCTCTGAGAAATATCACACTGTCTTTTTGATCCATCAGTTCCTTTAACTTTGAGATTTCCTCCTGAATAATCCTTATATTCTCTTGAATCTCCCGAAGATTTTTCTCCATTGGATTGAGAATTCTCTTCTCTTCTTCCCTGAGATCCCTGAGTAAGCTCTGCTCTTTCTCAGTGATAATCTGGCGCAGTTCAGCAAACTGGGATGTGACGTGGGACTGAAGGCTGTGTGACTGTTCCTGTCGAACGAAAGGTGAAGATTAATTTACTGTATTGCTGTATTGTGTTTCCTTATGACATTAAGGAGATCATTTGGTCCATTAAAGCTCTTAGAGCATTCCAGTCAACCCCATTCTCTTATGTTTTCCTGATACCTATTCTCCCCATTGACTCTTTAACTCCCATCTGATTCACATACAACCTCCCCCACCTTCACAGGGTTAATTGTAATTAACCATTCATCCAGCATGTCCTTGGGATTTGTCTGAAACTGTTGTGGTCACAGGGAGAACATGCAACCTCCACACAGACAGCAGCAGAGGTCAGGATCGAACGCAGGTTACTGGATCTGCAATACAATAGACAATAGACAATAGGTGCAGAAGTAGACCATTCGGCCCCTCGAGTCTGCACCGCCATTCTGAGATCATGGCTGATCATTCACTATCAATACCTTGTCCCCATATCCCTTGATTCCACTATCCATCAGATATCTATCTAGCTCCTTCTTGAAAGCATCCAGAGAATTGGCCTCCACCGTCTTCCGAGGCAGTGCATTCCACACCTCCACAACTCTCTGGGAGAAGAAGCTCTTCCTCAACTCTGTTTTAAATAACTGACCTCTTATTCTCAATCCATGCCCTCTGGTACTGGACTCTCCCAACATCTGGAACATATTTCCTGCCTCAATCCTATCAAATCCTTTAATTATCTTAAACGTTTCAATCAGATCCCCTCTCAATCTCCTCAATTCCAGTGTGTAGAAGCCCAATCTCTCCAATCTCTCTGCGTAAGACAGCCCTGCCATCCCAGGAATCAACCTAGTGAATCTACGCTGCACTTCCTCAATTGCCAGAATGTTCTTCCTCAAACCTGGAGACCAAAACTGTACACAATATTCCAGGTGTGGTCTCACCAGGGCCCTGTACAAGTGCAAAAGGACATCCTTGCTCTTGTACTCAATTCCCCTTGTAATAAAGGCCAGTATTCCATTTCCCCTCTTCACTGCCTGTTGCACTTGCTCATTCACCTTCATTGACTGATGAACTAGGACTCCTAGGTCTCTTTGCATTTCTCCCTTACCTAACTCTACACAGTTCAGACAATACTCTGCCCTCTTGTTCCAGCTTCCAAAGTGGATAACTTCACATTTATTCACATTGAATGACATCTGCCAAGTATCTGCCCACTCACCCAGCCTATCCAAGTCCTGAATTCTCCTAACGTCCTCATCGCATGTCACACTGCCACCCAGTTTAGTATCGTCAGCAAACTTGCTGATATAGTTTTCAATGCCCTCATCTAAATCGTTGACATCCCTCATCTAAATCGTTGACACTGCTATTCTCTGCTATTCTGTATTAAAGGTAGCAAAACTATACAGTAATATCAGAAATTCCGCTCAGAAAGCCTCACCCGAACTCCGGAAATCCTCTCTTTCTGTTGCTGCTCCTTTTCCTGGAAGGCTGATTTCATTTTTGTGAGAGAGTTGTAAGGAAGATTCCTTCCTTGTAAGGAAGATTTTAGCTGATCGCAGAAGTCAGAGACCGAAGGAAATTGGGGAAAAAATGGATCAAAATAAACATGCGATCAAACCCGATTATCACACACAAAATGCCGGAGAAACACAGATTCTTTGCAGGGAAAAGAAACAGTCAACATCAGGACTGGGAAGGAATTGGATAGAAGCCAGAATAAAAAGTTTGGGGATGAGAACCAGCTGACAGGTGACGGGTGAGACGACGTGAGGGGGAACGTGGGGGAGGGCGATGAAGTGAGAAGCTGAGAGGGGACAGGAGGAAGAGGTAAAAAGCTGAAGAAGGAGGAATCTAATACGACAGGACAATCCACCGTGGAAGAAACGGGAGGACCTGGGTTTGTTTGGGTCCCTGAAAAGTAGGGAGGGAGGAGGTGTAGGAGTCAAGTGTCCCGCTTGCAGACATCAGAGATCAGTGGGCAGGGGCGAGTGGATAAGGGAGTTACGTAGAGAGCGATGTCTACAGAGAGCGGAGGGTTGTGAAAATGACGTGGCGGTGGGATGTGTTTGGTGGTGGAATCCCGTTGGAGATGGCGAAAGATGCGGAGAATGATATGTTGGATATGAAAACTCGTGCGGTAGTCGGTAGCACTTTGGAGATTCAGTCATTATCGAATTTGAGTTAGTTTTTAACAGCTTCTTTAATCGGCATGAAGCGGTGCTCTCCGTGCTCCTGCGCGTCTCTACAGATCAGTGTCTTGTCCGTTTCACAAAACAGCTTCAGTTCTTCCTCATGTTCCCAGCAGTGAAGTTTATTTTACATCCCTTTCGGATTGAGGTTTAAATTTCGAGCTTTTTCAGCGAGATTTGCTAAGGCCCGACCGTCTCTAGGGTGCAGTCAGCAAACACCTCTCTACGTCCCGGTCTGGAATCTCCTCCCTTTCCCAACATCGTGTGATACAAGAGCGACATAAGTTGAGTCTGCACTCCAGATCGGTGAAGAAATCCAGGCAGATGGGACAAATTGCCTCCTCGCTCAAACTCTCGGCCTGTCCTTTCAAAGCCACTTTAACTCCCAGCAGCTGATCCCCTGCAGTACCACTACAGGCGCTGCAGTCTCAGGGAATGAACATTACGTTCATTACATACCAGGATGGGATCAGAAACACATTAAGCAGGTCTGAAATAAAAACTTGGCCATGGACTGCCGAAGCCCGGCTTCAAAAGGAGGATAGTGGGCATGATGTTAGCAATCCCAGTGCGACAGAAACTTCAGGGACCCTGGAGAGCTGCTGCTTGCGGCCTGTGCCCCAGTAGGCGTGATGGGCTAAGGAAGAAGCAGAACAGAATTGAAGCCGGAGAGAAGAGCTTGGTTCAGTCTGAGGCAGGACTGAAAGGGGCAACTTCTGAAAAGAGAGGCACTGGAGATTGCAGACGCTGGAATCTCGAGTAAGAAACATGTACCGGAGGAACTGAGCGGGTCAGGCAGCATCTGTGCAGAGGAATGTACAATCGACTTTCATGTGGACTGTCTCAACCCGTAATGCCTGGCCCGCTGAGTAATTCCAGCAGCTCGTTTTTATTTTTCTCCAGGACTAAGGAGGGTAAGACTTGGGTGCAAAACGGTGGCAAACTTTCGGGGAACTTCCTTTGATTCGAACAAATTGAGACTGATATATGCAGCTCCTATCAGCAGTCCGTCCTTCGACACAGTCATAGCCAATCAGCGACCACTGCTTACAGAAGCATGTTCTCATTGGCTGAGGGATGTCAGCGGGCGGGACGCTGAGCGCTGAAAGCGGGCCGCCGTCAGTAACCCGGACCGAGTGAAGCCCGGGAGGGGCCGGAGATTGGGAGCTGCAGCTCGGGTTTCGGCTGCAATACCCGCCGTGTCTTGATCCTTTTGAAGGTTGAACTGAAGAGACCGGCGGAGATTCCGTGAGATGTTTCAGCTACACGGAGGGCGCCCGGCCTTTCCCCGCCGAGGATCGGGGCCTGTTGTCTGGAGCTGTCTCCCAGACCCGTCCCGTCCTGCTGGGAGACGGGAGCTGCCCCGCAGCGGCTGCCGGTGGATCTCCGGAGCTCTCACCGCTCCCCTGTGCAATCCGAACGGCTGAAACCCAAGGGAGAACAAGGTAAACTCGTGCTTTAGAAAATAAGGAACAGGAGCATGCGTGGCCTTTCGGTCCTTTGCGCCTCTTCTGCCCTCCCCTCAGAATACGCCTGACCTTCGACATCATCGCGACTTTCCTGCAACGTTCCCATCATCGCTGAGCCGCTAAATTTGACTTTTAAATTTAGAAACCTTATGAAGAAAATTCCACATATTCACGCCATCTGGTAAAGAAATTGCTCCGTATCTCAGTCCTGCTGAGGTGACCTCGGATTTTGAATCTGTGACCCCTGGTTCCAGCTCCTCCCTCGCCCCGCCCCACAGCCGAGAAAACATCATTTATGCCCCTGCTCAATCAATACCCTGTGAAACTGTCTTTCAGTCAGACTACCTCTGACTTCTTTAGTTTTGAGACAGGCCCAGTCATTGTAATCTCTGAGGACACTATCACAACCCCAAAATCAATCTGGGAAACCTCTTCATTCCCTTTATCTGATAGACTGTCTCTGGGAAGGAGACCGGACCAGTGCACACTGTTCCATGTACACTCTCACCAGGACCCATATAACAGAGGAGATCTTTATTCTAGTATGAGACCATAAGACCATTTTCCATATCATGTCTGCTCAGCCATTTCATCATGGCTGATCCATTTTTCCTTTCTGAAGCTATCTGCTACACCCCCCCCCCCCCTCCCCTGGCCAACCCGTATCCCTTCATGCCCTGAACAATCAAGAATCTGTCAACCTCTGTCTTAAATATGCATAATGAATTGATCTCACAGCTGCCTGTGGCAAGGATTTCCACAGAGTCAGTTCTCTCTGCTACAGAAATTCCTCCACATCTCCATTCCAAAAGGACACCCTTCTATTTTGAGGCGATGTCCTCTGGTCTTAGACACGCCCACCAGAGAAAACATTTTCTCCACGTTCTCTCTATCAAGGTATTTCTGCATTCAGTAGGTTTCACTTAAGTCACCCCTCATTTTTCTGAATTCCAGTGAGTATAGGCCGAGAGCCATCAAACAATGTTCATATGACAAGCCATTTAACCCTGTAAATAATTTTCACGAACTGCCTTTGAACCCTTTCGTTTCAGCACATCCTTTCTAAGGGGCCCAAACTGCTCTCAAAACTCCATGTGAGGCCTCACTAGTGCTTTATAATGACTCAACGTTCCATGTTTGTGTTTTCAGTCTTGTCCTCTTCAAATGAATGCCTTCCTCAGCACAGACTCCTGCAAATTAACCTCTCGGGAATCCTGCACAAGGACTCCCAAATCCCTTTGCATCTCAGTTTTTGCATTTTCTCTCCCATTTAGAAAATAGTCAACCCTTTTATTTCTGAAACCAAAGTGCAAGACCATACACTTCCTGACACCGCACGCCGCCTGCCACTTCATTGCTCATTCTCCTAATCAGTCAAAGTGCTTATGTAGCTCCCCCCATTTCCTCTAAACGTCTTGCCCCACCACTTATCTTCGTATCATCTGAAAGTGCTGCTACAAAGCCATCAATTCTATCATCCAAATCTTTCCTGTAATACTATGGTCTCGTAGCTTGTTAAGCATCCTCATGTATGGCACCTTGTCAATGCATAAACCGATTTTCCTTTCTCTATTCTGCTTGCTATTTCTTCAAAGCACCCCAGCAGATTCGGCAGGCAAGACTTTGTCTTGAGGAAACCATGTTGACTACATCTTATTTTATCATGTGCCTCCAGGTACCTTGAAAGCCCATCCTTAGCAATTGACTCCAACATCTTCCCAACTACCGAGGTCAGATTAAATGGCCTATTTAATTTTCTTTCTTCTGCCTTTCTTCCTTCTTAAAGAGTGGTGTGACATTTGCAATCTAGCGATTCTTGAAAGATCATTACAAATGTCTGCAAATTCTGTTCAGCCACCTCTTTCAGAAACCAGGGATGTACACCATCTGGTCCAGGTGATTTATCTACCTCCAGTTTCCCAAGAACCCTCTTCCTACTGATAGTTACTTTACAAATTCATGACCCTTGACACAAGCAACTTCTACCATTCTGTTAGTGTCTTCCACAGTGAAAAGTACTTATTCAGTTCATCCGCTAATTCCTTGTCCCGCATTACTAACTCTACGGCTTTGTTCTCCAGCGGTCTGATATTCCCTCTCAGCTGTCTTTTACACTTTATGCAGCTGAAGAAACTTTGGTATCCTCTTGAATATTATTGGCTAGTTTACTTTTATATTTCACCTTTACCTCTTGAATAATTTTAGTTGCCCGGTTGGTGCTTAAAAGCTTAAAACATCTGACTTTAGCTTCTCCTTCTAAAATTTCAGGGTGATTTCAATCACATTTTACCCTAAAGATTCTTTTACCTCAAGCTCTCTAATCAATTCCAGGGTTCATTGCAGAATAGCTGATCCTCTCGTGGGTTCAAACACAATAAGAAATCTTATAGGCATTTTAGAAATTCTCTCTATTTGAAACTAGCGGCAACCTAATTTTCTCAATCTGTATGCATATCAAAATCCCCCATGACTATTGTAACTTTGCCCTTTTGGCATGCATTGTCTACTTAAACATAGAAAGCACAATACAGGCCCTTTGGCCCACAAAGTTGTTACGAACATGACCCTGCCTTACAAATTACTAGGCTTACCTATAGCCTTCTATTTTACTTAGTTCCATGTACCTATCTAAAAGCCTCTTAAAAGACCCTATCGTATCTGCCTCCAGCACTGTTGCCGGCAGCTCATTCCACGCACTCACTACACTCTAAGTAAAAGAACGTAACCCTGACATCTCCTCTGTACCTACTCCCTAGCACCTTAAACCTGTGTCCTCTTGTGGCAACCATTTTAGCCCTGGGAAAAAAGCCTCATCATCTTGCATGCCTCTATCAGGTCACCACTCATCCTTCTTTGCTCCAAGGAGAAAAGGCCAAGTTCACTCAACCTATTCTCATAAGGCATGCTCCGCAATCCAGGCAACATCCTTATAAGTCTCCTCTGAACCCTTTCTATGGTTTCCACATCCTTCCTGTAGTGAGTTGGACCAGAACAGAGCACAGTACTCCAAGTGGGGTCTGACCAGGGTACTATATAGCTGCAACATTACCTCTTAGCTTAAATTCAATTCCACGATTGATGAAGGCCAATACATCATAGGCCTTCTTAACCAGAGCTAACCTGTGGAGCTGCTTCCGATTGGAACTTGTAGACCACATCCTTACTACTGTTTGGTGGTCTGACATACCTCTCATTACAGTTATTACACCCTTTCAGTGCCTCAGCTCTTTCCACAATGATTCAACACCTTCCAATCCATTGTCACCTCTTTCCAATGATTTAATTTAATTTTTACCGACTGAGCCATGCTACCCTCTCCGTCTTCCTGCCTGTCCTTTTAACGCAATGATTATCCTTGGACATTCTTAGCTATAATCTTCTTTCAGTTACGATTCAGTGATACCTGCCAATATGTAATTGTGCTACAAGTTCATCAGCCTCACTCCGTATACTATGTATATTCAAATATAACACCTTTAGTCCTGTATTCACCTTTTTGATTTTGTCCAGCTTTTACATTGGCAGTTCATTCTGTTGATTGCAGTGTTGCCCTGTCATCAGCCTCTCCTCACTCGGAACCTCACTACACATTGCCTCTAATTGTAAGCCAACTACCTCATCTTCAGCACAATCACTCTGGTTCCCATCACCTTGCCACCCACATGAACAACACAAAGATCACGTTGTTTCTCCAACATGGGTAGAAATTCGCTACAATGGTGAGATGTCAGAGCTCACTATGATGACTCTGTCCTGATATTTAAGGAGTGACCAGATATTTCCTTTGTGACACCAATATATCGGTTGTTAATCCATGGGGATGAAGGAGTATCTCATCCCAACTAGAAACGTGCTTTGTGTCTGAAATGTTGTAACTCAGTGAAATCCACTGGAACCAGGGTGCTGAGAACACACCAGCATTTGTTCACCAGAGACTGTTCTTCAACTGCATTTATTGTATGAGGGACTGACTATGTGATATCTAACCTTGTGAAGCACTACTGAGTTCACACTGTGGAGAGACCAATCACCTGATCAGAATGCGAGAAGGGGTTTACGTGGTCATCGTGTTTACAGAGGCATCAGAAAGTTCACACTGGAGAGAGATCGTTTACCTGTTCCATTTGTGGGATCAATTTTTTCGATCATTTGACCTATTGGAACACCAGTTTACAAGAATGCTTTCTATAATTAACCATGCCCTTCAAGCACCAATTTAGCTTTACTCTTCTTATCCCAATAAAATTATATATTCATAGTTTTTAAAGGCTTCAAAAATGAACTTATCATTTCTAGCTCTGACTTAATGTTTTCAGATATATTTGCTAACGTCTAATTAATTTGTGATTTTGATGCATTTTTATCTCACTGCATTGTTTTCAGTTTAATGAACAAGAATGGACTTTAGTTCCTGCTTAGTTCTCCACTGCCTGATAACATAGAAGCATAAGTACAAATTGGAAGCGGGGGTGAGATGTCTTCTCTGCCAGTTATTAACATAAACAATGCTCCAGATGTAAACTCAATATTCTGTTCCCCATGGCTCTGTTGCTTATTATGAATGTAATTTTGGCTGAAAGTTATTCAAAGACTGCTTCAAACACCCTTGAAGGAAGGAAGTCACAAGGACTAACAACTCTCTAAGAGAGAAAACATTGACTAATTTGTTTCAAATGCCTGACCCTTATACAGTAACCTGAGTTGTGGAACATAATGTCATTTCCACACTTACTCTGTCATCTCCTCTTGCCCTTCAAAAGATACAAGTCTGGATTGTCCAGCATTCCCCATAAGACAACCTGCCTATTCCATTCAACAGCCTACCAAACCAAATGCAGTACACAGAAATGATGAAAGGGAGCTGAGCTTTATTTGTCACAAGTGCATCAGAATATTGAATGACAATGAAATATGTTGTTTGAGTCAATGACCAACACAGCCTGTAGAAACATGCCCACAGTTTACTAACCCCAACCCGTCTGTCTTTTGGCATGTTGGAGGAAACTGGGTCATCCAGAGGAAACCCATGTCCTCACGGGGAGAACAGCGGCATGAATTGTAACCCAGACTTCTGATTGCTGGAGCTGTGAAGAGTAAAGTTAACTGTGATATTACCATGCTCCACGGGATTGCATCCTTCTCTTTGGCAATCGTCTCTGACAAAACCAAAGTATTCTTAAACACTGGTGACACAATTAAAGTTTCAGAATGGATATCATCCTGTTGCTAAGAAAGCTTATTTTGCCCTTTACAATGAGTTTTATTTTTCTGAAATTTTAACTTGTGTTTTGGTCATCAGTGAGTTTGACTGTCCCAATGTATTCCTGAGTGGACATTGTTCTTTCATCTTGAAGGAACATCATCGAGTTCACACTGGGGAGAAGCTGTTTATCTGCTCAGACTGTGGGAAGGGATTCAGACACTTATTCAGTCTGAGGAAACATCAGTGAGTTCACACTGTAGAGAGACCATTCACCTGTTCTACTTGTTGGAAGGCATTCATTCAATCATACAACCTACTGGCACACCAGTCAGTTCACACCAGGGAGAAGCTGTTCACCTGATCTGAATGTGGCAAGTGATTCACCTGGTCATCCAACCTTGTCGTGCAGAACCGAGTTCACACTGGGGAAACATTTTAAATCAGCTGCATGCTGGATATTTCTCCATCACAGTCGCTGAATCCAGGGGCAAGTTCAAAATTGACTGTTGGTGCCAAACTCAGCAATATTTCCGCTGTTCATCACGCCCAGCAACGTTATTTAAAGTTATTTGCCAGTGTGGGCTCGGTAGTGCCTCACAAGGGTGGATGTCGGAGTGAATCCCTTCCCACAGTCTGACTAGGTGAATGGCCTCTCCCTGCTGTGAACTGACTGGTGTACCAATACTGGTGAGATGATCGAGTGAATCTCTTCTCACGAGTAGGATGGGTGAACGGCTTCTCTCTGGTGTCAACTCACTGGTGTCACTGTATGCCGGATGAGAGTGAATCTCTTACAAGAGTCGGAGCAGGTGAATGGTGTCTGCCCAGTGTTAACTCGCTGGTGAGTCAGCAGATCAGATGACCCAGTGAATCGCAGCAGTTTGATAGAGACTAGGGATGAGAATTCATTCCAGTAGAGACAGGGGATGATATCTTCAATCTGGCAGGAGACTGGGTGTGAAAGCAAACCACTGACATTGATGGTCTCATCCCCGATCTCTCCCAGGCTGAAGGGCTCATCGCTGGTGTCTGTCGGACTAAAGGTCTTGCATCAAGACCTGAAGCTCTCACCCCCAGTCTCTCCTGGACTGAAGATCTCACACCCAGTGTCTCCTGGACTGAAGATCCCAGACCTAGTCTCACCCTGACTGAATGTCCCATCCCCAGTCTCTCCCAGATTGAAGATCCCATCACCAGTCTCTCCCAGGTCTCATCCCTGTTGATTTTTCCATAATTTTCCGTTTTTATTTCACCAGGACATGTGGTCGGGGTGGGTTCAGAGAGACAGTGCTGATCGATGGAGCTGAGTGGCTCAGCAGGAGGACTGGCTCAGCTCCAGCTACCAGCCTGGGACGGTGGGACAGAATGGCCTGGTCCACAACCTTACCGATGTGATTCCAGTTCCCACTCCATCCCTCCCTGAATGTTCCCATTCCTCCCATGGATGTCCGATGTGGAGGGGAAGGTGATGGTCCCTACCCATGTACGGTCAGTGGCGGAGGTTCCTCACAGTCCACCCAGGTTCAATGGGGAGGTTCCTCACAGTCCACCCAGGTTCAATGGGGAGGTTTCTCACAGTCCACCCAGGTTCAATGGGGAGGTTTCTCACAGTCTACCCAGGTTCAATGGGGAGGTTTCTCACAGTCCACCCAGGTTCAATGGGGAGGTTTCTCACAGTCCTCCCAGGTTCAATGGGGAGGTTTCTCACAGTCCACCCAGGTTCAATGGGGAGGTTTCTCACTGGGGATGGTTGTGGATTCAGTCCACCCAGGTTCAATGGGGAGGTTTCTCACAGGAGATGGTTGTGGATTCAGTCCACCCAGGTTCAATGGGGAGGTTTCTCACAGTCCACCCAGGTTCAATGGGGAGGTTTCTCATAGTCCACCCAGGTTCAATGGGGAGGTTTCTCACAGTCCACCCAGGTTCAATGGGGAGGTTTCTCATAGTCCACCCAGGTTCAATGGGGAGGTTTCTCACAGTCCACCCAGGTTCAATGGGGAGGTTTCTCACAGTCCACCCAGGTTCAATGGGGAGGTTTCTCACAGGAGATGGTTGTGGATTCAGTCCATCCAGGTTCAATGGGGGAGGTTTCTCACAGGAGATGGTTGTGGATTCAGTCCACCCAGGTTCAATGGGGAGGTTTCTCACAGGAGTGGGTGGTGGATCCAGCACATCCACGGTCACTGGGGCTTCTCACAGGGGAGGCTGATCATCTCGCCACATCCATGGCACATCGGGGAGATGTCCCACAGGAGAGGGGAATCTCCTTCATTTTGGAATGAAAGGCAGTGCAGCAGATGTGGCAGAGACGAAGAAATTGAGAGAAAAGGATGCTGATTTTACAAGTAACTGAGTGGGAAGAGGTTTAGTCCAGGTAACTGTGAGAGCCAATGTGTTTGTCATAGACATCAATGGATAAACTGTCTCCAGAGCCAGGGAGAATGAAAAAGGGGAGGGATGTGTCAGGAATGGACCAGGTAAATTTAAGGGAAGGGTGGAAGTTGGAGGTAAAGTTCATGAAATTGACTAGTTTGGCACCATTGCAATCCTCAATGTAGCAATGGAGAAGTGGGGGAGATATATGTTTAGGCTTGGAACACAGACTGTTCCGCATAGCTGACAAACAGGCAGGCATTGCTGGGACCCATGTGAGTACCCATGGATACACCTTTTGTTTGAAGGATATGGGAGGAGCCATGGAGTAATAGTTGACAGAGGCGACACATTCTGCGAGGTGGAGGAGAGTGGTGGTGGAGGGTAACTTGTGTCCAGAAGGAAATGGAGAGCTTTGAGGCTGTCTTGGTGGGGGATGGAGGTGTATAGGGACCTGACATTGATGGTGAAAATAAGATGGTTGAGGCCAGAGAACATGAAATTATTGAAAAGATTGCATCTTTCTTTTTCCACCAGCAGAAACTCACTGGCGTGTCTGTAGGTTGGATGAGCGAGTGAATTTCTTCCCACAATCCAAGGAAGGGAATGGCCTTTTCCCAGTGTGAACTCGCTGATGTAGCAGTAGGTCAGATGATTGAGTCCCTTCCCATATACAAAACCAGTGAACGGCCTCTGTCCAGTGTGAACTCACTGACGTACTTTCAGATTAGAAGACCGAGTAAAACTCTTGCCACAGTCTGAGCAGGTACGGCCTCTCCCCAGCGTGAATTCGCTGATGGACCTTCATTTCAGATGACCGAGTGAATCTCTTCCCACAGTCTGAGCAGGTGAATGGCTTTGCCCCAGTGTGAACTGACTTGTGTGTCAGTAGATCAGATGACCGAGTGAAGCCCTTCACACAATTAGAGCAGATGAACAGCATTTCCCCAGTGTGAACTCACTGGTGTACTTTGAGGTTACATGAGTGAGTAAACCCCTTCCCACAGTCTGAGCAGGTGAATGGCTTCTCTCCAATATGAACTGCACAGTGTGCCAGTAGCTTAGATGACCGAGTGAATCCCTTCCCAGAATGAGAGCAGGTGAACGGGCATTCACCAGTGTGAACTGACTGGTGTTTTGGCAGGTTAGATAACCGAGTGTATCCCTTCCCACAGTCAGAGCAGTTGAATGGCTTCTTCCCAGTGTGAGCTTGTTGATGTCTCCCTAGTTTGGATGACTCAGTAAATGCCTTCCGACAGTCTGAGCAGGTGGACGGCATCTCCCAGTGTGAACTCACTGGTGTGTCTGCAGCTGGGATGAGATGGACGAGTGAGTCACTTCTGACATTTCTTCATCAAAGTTCTGTCATCGAATCAGATGTCAGACAAAGTGAATCCCCCGTACATTCTATCCTGTTGAAGAATTAATCTCCCGTGAATAAATGCTGGTGTGTTCTCAGTACCTTGTTTCCCCAGGAGTTCACCAAATTAAAACAGAAAATGTCATGTCAGAGACAAGGCACATTTCCAGCTGGGATGAGATATTTCTTCATCTTCAAGGATCAGGACGGATATATTGGTGTCACAATGTGAATATCTGGTCACTCCTTAAACATCTGGATAGAGAAACGTGACATGTCGCTGTGTTTGAGATTCCTGGACACAAATTATTTTTGCTGTTTCTCACCTGTAGAAGGATTTACAAAAGGAATCAATGGATGAAGGACCGAATTTCCAGAAGTGTAATGTCACGAACATTGGTAGAAGAAATAAAAGTGTAGACTATTTACTAACTGGAGAGAAATTTCAAAAATGTCAGAGATTTCTGAATCCTCATGCAGGTTGAGTTGGTGGTGAGCAAGGCTGATTAGCATTCATTTCCAGACGATGAAAACATAAAACGAGGACTCATTGCTGATGCTTTACAAAGAACTGGCAAGGCCTCACTTGCAATACTGGGAGCTGCTTTTAGCCCCATATTTAAGAAAGAATGCACTGATGTTGAAAAGGCCTCAGAGCTGCTCACAGAAATGATCCCGGGAATGAAAATCTTGTCATTCGATGGCTCTGGGCCTCTGCTCACTGGAATTCAGAAGAATGAGGCGGACCTCATTGAAAACCTATCAAGTATTGAAAGGTCTCGATAGAATGGATGTGCAGAGGACGTTTCCTGTGGTGGGCGAGTCAGAAACTTGATGAACCAAATGGCCTAATTCTGCCCTTTTATCTGATGGTTGTATTTAAGATGAGGTAGTATTAGTCTCTCTCTTAAGCACTGACAACACACGGTTACAGTGAGATTCAGCCTAACTTGAGAGAAGAAGTCACCCTCTAACTGGGCTCACTGGCACAGTGCCAGCAACAGGACTGATCATCAGTCTTCCTCTCTGTCCAAAAATGCCCGTCTACAGGTTTGACCCTCTCCATTGGTTTTATTCACTGTTCTCTCTAAGCTGCATGTGTCTGACTGCACAATAACTGAAAAGCTCCCAGACAGATCGCATTTGGTGCTGCACTGATAGAATTTTCTTTCACATAATGTTAATTGAAAGTGTCCTGCAGCTTTCATGCTGTGTAAAAAATAAATAAATAAATAAATAAATTCCTGCTCAGACCAATGGCTACTCCAACAGCGCTACAAAGAGCCCGTGATATTACCTGAGACTTTCCAATTACTCTGACCCATTGACACTGGTGAACCCATCGATGACAGTGCCAATGAATATGAAGGGGAGGGCAGTAGCTTTTCCCAGTGCTGGATCACATTTTGATATGTGAAATCTACAGGACATTTGTTACCCAGAACAAAGGTGTCTGATATCATTGTGTACTCAGTGAGAATAGTACAAAACATGTTCTCAAGGGTAGAAAGTTCTGGAACAAGAGGAGGTAGAACTAAAGTTGATGGAAGGATTTTATGTTTTCTTTCATACAGCACAAATTGGCATTTTCACTGACTGGAAAGTAAGTTTTAACTGGGAACTATATTTTTGTTCAAAGATCCTAATCCTTGGATCCTTTGATCTGAGTTTATCTGGTACATACATGTATAAAAGCAATTATGTATACAATCTCAGTGTTTGGGCAATATCTTCCCACATTTCCACTCTTTATTGCACGTACATTGCGCTAAGACAGTAGCGTGATATTAATACGCAGCAGTCTCTCTGGACTCTGGATTGGGGATTGCCAAACGTTCTGTGGATTTTCTGGTGTAGTCTGTTTTGTCGTATGCTTTTGTGATATCATTCTGGGGGAACGTTGTCTCACTTTTTAACTGCATTGTATTTGTGGTTTCTAAATGACAATAAACTGAATCTGAATAATGACGTTTACTCTTTTGGTTGTAAGAATTTATTTTTTTTATTATTATAGTCTATATGGACTTCAGCAAAGCCTTTGACAAAGTTCCACATGGAAGGTTAGTTAAGAAGGTTCAGTCGTTAGGTATTAATGCTGGAGTAATAAAATGGATTCAACAGTGGCTAGATGGGAGATGCCAGAGAGTAGTGGTAGATAATTGTTTATCGGGATGGAGGCCGGTGACTAGCGGGGTGCCTCAGGGATCTGTTTTGGGCCCAATGTTGTTTGTAATATACATAAATGATCTGGATGATGGGGTGGTAAATTGGATTAGTAAGTATGCCGATTATACTAAGGTAGGAGGTGTTGTGGATAATGAGGTGGGTTTTCAAAGCTTGCAGGGAGATTTATGCCGGTTAGAAGAATGGGCTGAATGTTGGCAGATGGAGGTTAATGTTGAGAAGTGTGAGGTTCTACATTTTGGCAGGAATAATCCAAATAGAACATACAGGGTAAATGGTAAGGCATTGAGGAATGCAGTGGAACAGGGAGATCTAGGAATAACAGTGCATAGTTCCCTGAAGGTGGAGTCTCATGTAGATAGGGTGGTGAAGAAGGCTTTGGAACGCTGGCCTTTATAAATCAGAGCATTGGGTACAGAGGTTGGGATGTAATGTTAAAGTTGTACAAGGCATTGGTAAGGCCAAATTTGGAATATTGTGTACAGTTCTGGTCACCGAATTATAGGAAAGATATCAATAAATTAGAGAGAGTGCAGAGACGATTTACTAGGATGTTACCTGGGTTTCAGCACTTAAGTTACAGAGAAAGGTTGAACAAGTTAGGTCTCTATTCATTGGAGTGTAGAAGGTTGAGGGGGGATTTGATCGAGGTATTTAAAATTTTGAGAGGGATAGATAGAGTTGACGTGAATAGGCTGTTTCCATTGAGAGTAAGGGAGATTCAAACGAGAGGACATGATTTGAGAGTTAGGGGGCAGAAGTTTAAGGGAAACACGAGGGGGTATTTCTTTACTCAGAGAGTGATAGCTGTGTGGAATGAGCTTCCTATAGAAGTAGTAGAGGCCAGTTCAGTTGTGTCATTTAAGGTAAAATTGGATAGGTATATGGACAGGAAAGGAGTGGAGGGTTATGGGCTGAGTGCGGGTAGGTGGGACTAGGTGAGATTAAGGGTTCGGCACGGACTAGGAGGGCCGAGATGGCCTGTTTCCGTGCTGTGATGGTTATATGGTTATTATTAGATAGCTATACCTCAGCAATGTTTACAAAACCCATCCCTTCCAATTCCCTGCAACTGCACTTCGAAACAAGTCTTTAGTCAGGTACTGTCACCTATGGCTTACTCTTCACCTAAATGCCCCCACAAACGAAAGACCCTTTTATCCGCTCCGGTCACAGCAATGCGCATGCGTCGTGGGGCCAAGGACCCAGACTGTCCCAGGGTGCGGAGCCACGGTGTTTCCGGAGCTCACAATAACCGTCCCTCAGTCGCGGTTCACCGGCGCCGATACGATCCCCGTCCCTACCTGCCGCCGAGCGTCCGCGGGGATTTTGAGCACTGAGCGCATGCGCGGTTCTGACCTTCACGCATGCGTATTTAATTTACTGGCCACGGACGGCGATTTCTGGAACAAACTCGCAAAAGTCTGCAAATGCTGGAAATCCAAAGCAACTTACACAAAGCGCTGGAGGAACTCAGAAGCTCAGGCAGCGTCTATGGAAAAGAAAAAAAAAACTGTCGGCGTTTTGCGCTGAGCAGGATGGGGGAAAGATGCCAGGATAGAAAAAATGAGGCGAGCTGGAATGTGACAGGTGAAGCTAGGTGGGTGCGAAAGGTCTGGGGTTGTAGAAGAAATATTTGATAGGAGAGGGGAGTGGGTCGTAATAGGGAAGGAAGGAGGAGGGGACCCGGGTTGGGTCAGTGGGCAATGGAGGATGGCGGGTTGGGGGGACTTTTTTTTTATCAGAAGGAGAGAACAATATTCATGCCATCAGGCTGGAGGGGACTCAGACCGAATATAGGGTTCCAACCTGACAGGGATCTCATCGCGGCACAAGAGGAGGCCATCGATTGACGTGTCAGAATGGGAATGGGAATCCGTATTGAAATGCTTGCCGACGGGGAAATTCTGCCCGATGAACTGTTCCCCTAATTGACGAGATCACGATCAGGATGGAAGAGCAACACCTTATATTCTGTCTTGGGATCCTCCAACCTGCTGAACTGAACTATCGTGCACCAGTCTTCTCTCTTTTAATAGAGAGAGACCCAAGGAAAGCTGCATCTTCATCTGAATAACGGTCGTCTTTCACCTCCTGAGCAACAGTTGTTAAGTGAAAATGAAGCTCCACCTGCAATTCCTTTGCACACTTTCTCAGCTGGTCTCCATCCTGTTGTAACCTTAGACAACACACGAGTTTTGGTGACATCCACAACTTTCACTAATTCTCCGACCTACATTCTCCTCCAAGTCATTAACAGACGTCATTGTCCAGTTGTAAGCCGATGAATTTCATGGGGACAAGACTGCCGGAAACGGTGCCATCCGGATGAGAGCCGAGAATCGCGGGCTTTCATTGTATGAGCCAGTGATGAAGCCATGAATGACCAGTCGAGAACTACAGCCCAAGACAGTAGATCCCAGATGCAATCGAACTGAACCCCCTCCCCCCCCCACTTCCCCCCCGAGGTCAGTCCGTCTGTGTCCCATCCACCTCTCGGTGCTGACACAATAGATGCTCCTGTTCCCCCTCATGGGTCGACTGAGTCGTGGAGACGGTGTGCAACCAACTCTCTTACCTCAGGACCCTTTCTATCCCTTCCATCCTGAGGTCAGAGGGGTCACCATTCAACCTCTAAATTTGTTTTCACATTGATTTCTTTCTAATTCTAAAAGTTGCCATTTCTGTGTGCCGGTGGGTGTTTGTCTTCCGGAGCAGTTCTGTCTGAAGTTGTATGGTCTGACCAGTGGGTTTCCCCGGGTTTCACCAGCTGAGAGTTACTGTACTGGCCCTGGGGAGGACCCAGTCACTGACGTTCCAGGCCCCACGGCATGCTAAACCCCGGTACACACTGGTACAGAGACCTCCCAGAATAAAGGAAGATTCCTTGTCTGACACCAGTAGGCATTGCCCATCTGTAACAGAATCGGCGACAGATGCGGTTGGTGTGTCATTCAAAGGGGGCACACATCATGCTCTCTAGTGGCACTAACCCAGCCCCAGGACCCTGGTCTCCGGTTGGCAGTAGCTCGTTTTAATAATTAATAAAATAAAGCGTATTATTAGATAAGCAAGTAAATAAATTACATGTATTGAATAGATTATTTAAAATGTGCAAAGACAGAAATGCTGTACATTTAAAAAAGTGAGGTACTGTCCAAAGCTTCAAATTCCATTTCGGAATCGGATGGCCGAGGGGAAGAAGCCATTTTGCTGCTAATCCTGCCGCTACTTTTATCCATCCTGGATCCCAGCACCCGGGCGGTAGCACACCAACCTGGTGACTCTTTGCTGCCCTCGGAATCTCTTTCTTTCCCCCCGCACCACCGTGCCCCCTATAACTACTGCACTGCCTCCTTCACCCTTCCGTGTCAGGCTCAGAGCCGGCCGCAGTGCCACTGGCCTGGAAGCTGCTGCTGTCAGCTGATTGGTCATTCCCCACCAGCAATATCGAAAGGGGTATATTTGTTGCTGAGGGGAATACTGAACTGACTTCTTAATCTCTTCACCTCTCCTGGTGGTCTCCCACCCACTGTCTGAAGCCGCCTCTTCAAAAGGCTGGTCTATAATATTTTCAGCCTCCTAAATGATCCTCAGGGCACCCAACTCCTGCTCCAACTGGGGCATTGAGCAGAGCGGCAGGGACCCTGGGGGATAGATTGAGGAAAACGGTTAGTGAAAAGAAAAACAATACAAGGGATTAAAAAAAGCTTTTCTAAAGGATGTGCCCTTGAAGATCTAATTGAAGTTACAGAGCCTTTGAAAAGTACAGCGCAAAATCTGGCCCTTCGGCCCAATCTAGTCCAAGACAAAACCATATCAACTGCCCAATCTCACCGACCTGCTCCGGACCGTAGTCCTCTCTACCTGTCCAAACTTTGCTTAAACATTGAAATCGAGATCGTATGCACCACCGCTGCCAGCAGCTCTTCCCAGACTCTCACGGTCCTCTGAGTGAAGAAGAACCCCCCTAGACCCCCAACTTTTCTTTGAAAGCTTTTGTCTTTTACCCGTAACCCATGACCTCAGGTTTCAGTCCCACCTAATCTCAGTTGAAAAAGCCTGCTTGCATTCACCCTATCTGAACCACTCATAAATGTGTATACCTCCATCAAAACTCCTGTCAATCCTCCATGTTCTATTGAATACAGTCCTAACCTCTTCAATCCTTTCCCTGACCTCAGGTCCTCGAGACCCGCGAACATCCTTGTCAAATTTCTCTCTGCTCTCCCAACCTTATTCACATCTTTCCTGCAGGTAGGTAACCAAAACTGCGCACAGTACTCCAGATCACTCCTGGAACACCACGTAGTGAAGTGCCGGCCATTTCACCTGCCGCGGGAGATTTCAGCCATCATTTTGGTGGAGGTGTACATTCCACCTCAGGCTCCAGACGAACTCTGTCATGTGATCAACAGACACGAGTATTACACCTGATGCCATTCCCGTCATTCTCGGGGAGATTTGATCCAGGCCAGCTTGAAAAAAGCCTCACAATAATTATTACCAACAAATCACCTGTAGTACCAGAGGAAACTTCCCGAATATTGATTGGCACTTGATTAGTTCCAAGGGTTTAGACGGGGCAGAGTTTGTTAAGTGTGTCCAGGATGGATTCCTGTCACAGTATGTTGGCAGACCGACTGGGGGGAATGCCATACTAGATCTATTATTAGGTCACAAACCGGGTCAGGTCACAGATCTGTCAGTGGGTGGGCACCTGGGGGACAGTTATCACCGCTCCCTGACCTTTAACATTATCATGGAAAAGGATAGAATCAGAGAGGACAGGGAAATTTTTAATTGGGGAAGGGCAGATTATGAGGCTATAAGGCTAGAACTTGCGGGTGTGAATTGGGATAATGTTTTTGCAGGGAAATGTACTATGGACATGTGGTCGATGTTTTAAGGATCTCTTGAAGTATGTTAGGGATAAATTTGTCCCGGTGAGGAAGATAAAGAATGGTAGGGTGAAGGAACCATGGGTGACAAGTGAAGTGGAAAATCTAGTCAGGTAGAGGAAGACAGCATACATGAGGTTTAGGAAGCAAGGATCAGATGGGTCTAATGAGGAATATAGGGTAGCAGGAAAGGAGCTTAAGAAGGGGCTGAGAAGAGCAAGAAGGAGGCATGAGAAGGCCTTCGCGAGTAGGGTAAGGGAAAACCCCAAGGCATTCTTCAGTTATGTGAAGAACAAAAGGATGACAGGAGTGAAGGTAGGACTGATTAGAGATAAAGGTGGGAAGATATGCCTGAAGACTGTGGAAGTGAGTGAGGTCTTCAATGAATACTTCTCTTCAGTATTCACCACTGAGAGGGAACTTGATGGCGGTGAGGACAATATGAGTGAGGTTGATGTTAACGGAGAGGAGGTGTTGGAGTTGTTAAAATACATTAGGACGGGTAAGTCCCCGGGGCCTGATGGAATATTCCCAAGGCTGCTCCACGAACAAGGGAAGAGATTGCTGAGCCTCTGGCTAGGATCTTTATGTCCTCGTTGTCCACCGGAATGGTACCGGAGGGAGGTGAATGCTGTGCCCTTGTTCAAAAAAGATAGCAGGGATAGTCCAGGTAATTATAGACCAGTGAACCTTACGTCCGTGGTGGGAAAGCTGTTGGAAAAGATTCTTAGTGATAGGATCTATAGGCATTTGGAGAATCATGGTCTGATCAGGGACAGTCAGAATGGCTCTGTGAAGGGCAGATTCTGTCTAACGAGCCTGAGAGTTCTTTGAGGAGGTGACCAGGCATATCGATGCGGGTAGCGCAGTGGATGTGATCTATATGGATTTTAGTAATGTATTTGACAAGGTTCAACATGGTAGGCTTATTCAGAAAGTCAGAAGGCATGGGATCCAGGGATGTTTGACCAGGTGGATTCAGAATTGGTTTGCCTGCAGAATGCAGAGGGTCATGGTGGAGGGAGTACATTCGGATTGGAGGGTTGTGACTAGTGGTGTCCCACAAGGATCTGTTCTGGGACCTCTACTTTTTGTGATTTTTATCAACAACCGGTATGTGTGGGTAGAAGGGTGGGTTGGCAAGTTTGCAGACGACACAAAAGTTGGTCTTGTTGTAGATAGTTTAGAGGATTGTCAAAGATTGCAGAGAGACATTGATAGGATGTAGAAGTGGGCTGAGAAGTGGCAGATCGAGTTCAACCTGAAGTGTGAGGTGGTACACTTTGGAAGGACAAACTCCAAAGCAGAGTATAAAGTAAGTGGCAGGATACTTGGCAGTGTGGAGGAGCAGAGGGATCTCTGAAAGTTGCCTCACAGGTAGATAAGGTAGTTAAGAAAGCGTACGGGGTGTTAGCTTTCATAAGTCGAGGGACAGAGTTTAAGAGACGCGATGTAATAATGCAGCTCTATAAAACTCTAGTTAAGCCACACTTGGAGTACTATGTCCAGTTTTGGTCGCCTCAGTATAGGAAGGATGTGGAAGTATTGGAAAGGGTACAGAGGAGATTTACCAGGATGCTGCGTGGTTTAGAGAGTATGGATTATGATCAGAGATTAAGGGAGCTAGGGCTTTACTCTTTGGAGAGAAAGAGAATGAGACATGATAGAGGTGTACAAGATATTAAGAGGAATAGACAGAGTGGACAGCCAGCACCTCTTCCCCAGGGCACCACTGCTCAGTACAAGAGGACATGGCTTTAAGGTATGGGGAGGGAAGTTCAAGGGGAATATTAGAGGAAGGTTTTTCACTCAGAGAGTAGTTGGTGCATGGAGTGCACTGCCTGAGTCAGTTACACTAGTGAAGTTTAAGAGACTACTAGACAGGTATATGGAGGAATTTAAGGTGGGGGGTTATATGGGAGGCAGGGTTTGAGGGTCAGCACAACATTGTGGGCTGAAGGGCCTGTAATGTGCTGTACTATTCTATGTTCTATGTTAAACGACAAACTGGACCACTGTTAGACCACCATTAAGGGTGCTTACCGTGCCATCCCACGTCCACAGTCCAGAATGTTTCATCACCTGGTTGTACATCCTCTCCTGGAGGATCAGCAGACACCGAGTACTGCAACAACAGCAGTGAGGACCAAGCAGATATGGAAAAGTGTGGCGCAGGAGCATCTACAGGACAACTTTGATTTGGTGTATTCAGTGACTCATCTTCCAGTGTGAATGAGTATGCCTGACACCGACTTCATTAAAACCTTTCTTTTTCAATCTTTTTATTAAGTTTCCAATAAACAATATTAATACTAATACATAGAGATCAGGAATACATTAATAATGGTTAACATCTAGAAACACATATTCCAAGTAAAAAATGGAATCTAACCTCCCACTCGCTAAGTGACGAACCATGAAAAAGATAATTATAATTATAAAAAAAGAGAAAAAAACACAAACTAAAACAAACTAACCTAAAAAAAAACAAAGACCGGGTTGCCAAAATTCATCAGTTAAAATTATATTTTGTCGTTTAACTCCGCTCTTTTATCCATTAAAAGTTACTGAAAAAAGGATTCAGAAAGGGTCAATAAAAACACACAATGCTGGCAGAACTCAGCAGGCCAGACAGCATCTATGGGAGGAGGTAGTGATGACGTTTCGGGCCGAAACCCAGCATCAGGAGTCTTAATCACCCTCCTGATGAAGGGTTTCCGCCCAAAACGTCGTCACTACCTCCTCCCATAGATGCTGCCTGGCCTGCTGAGATCAGCCAGCATTTTGCGTTTTTATTTATTTCCAGCACCTGCAGATTCACTCATGTTGCCTTCATAAAGGGTAAACTTACATCATATGAAAATATTGAATAAATGGCTTCCAAGTTTCTTCAAATTTAACTGAGGGCTTCATAGTACTGCTCCTAACCTTTTCCAAATTTAAACATGCAATCGTCTGGGAAAACCATGAAAGATGAAAAAAACATGAAAGATTGGAATCTTTCCATTTAAATAAAATCGATCTTCTGGCTATTAATGTCACAAAAGCAATTAATCGACAACCTGATGACGATAAATGACTGGAGTCTATCACTGGTAGACCAAAGATTGCAGTAATAGGATGAGGTTTCAAATCAACACACAGAACTGCTGAAATAATATCAAAAATATCTTTCCAATATTTTCTTAACAGAGGGCACGATCAGAACATATGTGTCAAAGAAGCTACTTCAGAATTACATCTATCACAAACAGGGTTTATATGACCATAAAAATGTGCTAAATTATCCTTGGACATATGAGCCCAATGAAACACCTTAAATTGTATCAAAGCATGTCTGTCATACATTGATGAGTATTGACTAGTTTAAGAATTTTCTCCCATTCCTCTGTAGATAAAGATACTTGAAGTTCTCTTTCCCACTCATTCTTAATTTTATCAGAAGTTTATCAGAACCCCTTCTGAAAGGGGTTTAAACCCAAATTTTTTTCGGTAACTTTGATTGGATGTGATATCGGAAAGGTAGGTAAAGTAGCATTCAGAAAGTTACCTACAGATTAGAGACTTCATTAAAACCTGTGTGGATGAGTGTGTGCCAACCAGAATTTACACACCCCAGATCAAAAGCTGTGGATCAGCAGGAGGCTCATTAGGGCTATGATATTTAAGTCAGGCCACCCAGGTCTGTACAAATAAACGAGGCATGACTTGCTGAGGGCTAATTCCAGAGCTAAAAAATAATTCCACGCGAGGCTGCAGGCGACATCGAATGCATGTCAATTCTGGCAGGGTTTGCAGACCGTTACTTCCTACAAAGGTAATGTTCTGAAAATCAGAGCTGACCAATTAGCGGGGGTATTAAATGACATTTTCAATCATTGCTACATAAGTTCTCATCTGCTTCAAAAGGGTTACAATTATACCAGGGTTTACAAGCAGGGGAAGCTGTCTTAATGAATACTGTTTGCTAGTACTCTTAAGTGCTGAAATGCTTTCAGATTTGGGTTGTGGCTGAAATCTACGCCCGCTTCAGCAAGCACCTGGACCCACAGCTATCTGCCGATCACTCAATATTCCAAGTGAAGCCTCGCCTGTGCTTTATAAAGATTGAACAATACATCCTTACGTGCATGTTCTAGTCCTCTTGAAATGAATGCACACATAGTATTTGCCTTCTTTGCCAGCGACTCAGCCGACAAATTAACCCTCAGGGAATCCAGAACGAGGACTGCCAAGTGTCTTTGCCAATGGCCTCTGCGCTTTTGATATGACGCGCTGCATGATAACACACTTCCCGAAATATGGTCAAAAAGTTTTGTCTGAAAATAAATTTTCCGTTCTAACTCAGTGAAATCCTCTGGAACTGGGGTGCTGAGAACACACCCGCATTTGTTCACTGGGAGTCAGTTCTTCAACCCATAGATTTTGTATTGACACCATGTTGTGTGTGTTATTGAGGGACATCCGCATGCAGGATCTTTATTGACAACCCTGCTTGTACGGTGTGTGTACTTCTCCCATGTGGGCGCGGCTAACTGAGTGACAGAGGAATGACACTGTTAACTACCACTAGACTTGATGAATAATGAATATACAATTGGAAAATAATATACTGTATTGGAAAACATGTCTTCTTCAATCGGGCATTTGACCATTATGATATGAGGACAATCATCGGTATTATTTCAGATTCAATCATTTCCGAATATCTGTTAGTAAAACCAGCAAGAGCAATTTCTGTACTTATCTGATTACCTGATACCTCCTCGAAATTCATCTTCTCCATCAAGAGTGATGAATGTACCAGTTTCTCTCCTCCATAGTCACTGAGAGGATGGGAAAGATTGCCTTGCCTTAACCCACCCTCGTGGATGTTGACAATGAATGAACTACCCTTCAGCTCTGGGCGCAAAGTGGAAGTGTTTGCCCAACTGTCCGAGGGGGATCAAATGCCCCTTCGTCATCTCCATTGTCGATTGAGAGATAAATCTGAGAGAATCATCATCTCCATCCGGAGCATCCCATTGACAATGTGCCTGTCGACCTCAGTTTCCAGAGAACATTAACTATCTACAAGTGGGTTCATATGATGCCAACCTCAAGACTCTGGAGCAGTCTGGATTTGATAGACTGGCTCTGTCCTGCCATGACATGCCCTTGCAAATCTCAGAGATGTGATAGGCCCCGGCTAACGTATTGAGAACATAACCTTCTGTCGTCTTTCCAACTTCCAAGGTTTTGTTTGCTGTCAAAATCAGATTTACTCTGCTGTATTTTCTCTCCCAGGTTATGGTCTGCGACATAATGGGCTTCCTTATTAGTGTCGACTAATTGCCGTAACCATTTGACCTTCACAATACCATCTGCTGTCTCGGGCTTGTATTGTGGACTGGTCACTCACAGCTTCACCGCTGGCTCGTACAGTGAAATGCTGCGTTTCCCTGTGCTCACCCAGATGGCACGGTTTCCAGTACTCTTGTCTCTCTAAGAGAAGAAGGAGGAAGTAAATTCACCAGCTTACAACTGGACAATGACAAGACCATTTACACTAAGAGTCACAGATTTACACAGCACAAGAACCCGTCTACAACTTCGTCACCACCCTGTCCACGTGTGTCACCACTTTCAGGGAACTCTGGTCTTGTATCCCTCTGCCCCTCTGTTCTGCCACTCTCCCTGGGTCCTGTCATTCACTCTGTGTGTTCTGCTCTGTTATAACTTCCCAAGGTCAATCACATTTTGCTTGTCCCAGTTAAGTTCCACCTGCTGTTCCTGAGCCCACTTTGCCAGCTGGTCTCTGTCCCATTGTAGACAGCCCTCACTTTCCCCACACACCTGTTTCGGTGTCAGCCACAACCTCACGTACTGTCCGACCTACATTCCCTTCCAAATCATTCACACGTGACCAGCACCAGTTCACTGCAAGGTGACAGAAAAAAGTGACAGTAGAGCTCAGCTCAAACAAGAAGACAAGCGAAACTAAGAGCAGGAGAGTGGTGGTTGGGTCTGGTGTCCAGAGGGAAATGGAGAGCTCTGTGACTTTCCCGGTGGGAGGTGGAGGTGTATATGGACGGGGAGTATTTGGAGGTGTATATGGACTGGTTATCCACAGTGAAAATAAGATGATTGGGGCAAGGAAACTTTAAATCATTGAGAAGATTTTGTGAGTGTTGACTGGATTTCCAGCATCTGCAGACTTTCGCTCGTCTGTGACCGTTTGTTGCAGACAGAGCAAACGTAATTGCAAAGTGGACTCCCGGTCTGGATTGGGTCTCACTGATGTAGAGGAGGCCGCACTGGGAGCATCAGATAGAGTAGATCAACCTGACAGACTCGCAGGTGAAGTGTTGCTTCACTTGTGACCCAGAATGGAACTGAGGATGGAAGTAAATGGGAGCTCGTAGAACTTCCCTTGTTGGCAAGGAATATTAAACGGGGGAGATTAATGGGGAGGGGGTATAAAGATAGGAAGGTAGGAAGTGGTTTAGTCAAGATAACTGTGCAAATCGGGAGGTTATAAGAAAAGTCAGCTAGCGTGGATGTGTTTTGCGACCCCTGCCACCTGCCACAGTCGGTGTCTTTCTTGAGTCAGCTGTCACCTGAATGTGCAAGGGTGGATGGTGGAGGGTGGAGTGAAAGGCCTCTCCTCAGTGTGAACTCGCTGATGTTTGTTCAGTTGAGATGACCGACTGAATTCCTTCCCACAGTCTGAGCATTTGAACGGTTTCTCCCCAGTGTGAATTCGCCGATGTTCCTTCAGTTGAGAAGACCGAGTAAATCCCTTCCCACATTCAAAACAGATGAATGGTCTCTCCCCAGTGTGAACTCGCTGATGAACTTTCAGGTCAGATGACCAAATGAATTCCTTCCCGCAGTCTGAGCAGGTGAACGGTTTCTCCCCCGTGTGAACTAACTGGTGTGTCAGTAGGTGAGATGATCGAGTGAATCTCTTCCCACATTCGGAGCAGGTAAATGGCTTCTCCCCGCGATGGAGTCGTTGATGAACTTTCAGGTCAGATGACCGTGCAAATTCCTTCCCACAGTCTGAGCAGGTGAATGGTTTCTCCCCCGTGTGAACTCGTTGATGTATTTTTAAATCATATGAGCGCGTGAATTCTTTCCCACAGTCTGAGCAGGTGTACGGCTTCTCCCCAGTGTGAATTCGCTGATGTACTTTCAAGTTATACGATCGTGTGAATTCTTTCCCACAGTCTGAGCAGGTGAACGGTTTCTCCCCAGTGTGAACTAACTGATGTGTCAGTAGGTGAGATGGCCGAGTGAATCCCTTCCCGCAGTCTGAGCAGGTGAACGGCCTCTTCCCAGCGTGAATTCCGTAGTCCTTCAAAAGGGCAGATGATTGAGTGAATCCCTTCCCACATTTAGAGCAGGTGAATGGCCACTCCCCAGTGTGAACAAAATGGTGACTCAGTAGCTGATTTGACCGAATGAATCCCTTTCCAAATTCAGAGCATGTGAATGGCCTGTTCCAGGTGTGAACTAACTTGTGAGTCAGTACGTGAGATGACTGAGTGAATCCCTCCCGACAGTCTGAGCAGCTGAATGGCCTCTCCCCAGTGTGAACTCGCTGGTGTCGTTGTAGTGTTGAAAAGTGAGTGAATCCCTTCCCACAGTCTGAGCAGATAAACGGCATCTTCTCAGAGTGAACTCGCTGGTGTTCATTCAGTTGAGATGAGTGCGTGAACCCGATCCCCTATTCAGGACAGGTGACTGGCTTCTCGCTGGTGTGAACTCGCTGATGTCACTGTGCTGTGGTTGAGTGTGTGAGTGCCTTCTCACCATCTGAGCTGGAAAATTTTCAGATCTATCTTTAGATTCAATTGCAGAATGAATTGCTTCTCACAGTCAGAACAGGTGGAGCATCTCACTATTGCTGATGTATCTTCAGGCAGGATGACTGGGTAGTTCCCCTCCCTCACGCAGAGCAGGTGAATGTCAGACGTTTGAATCACTTGTAGGGTCCATGCAGTTGAAGAACTGATCACCAGTGAACAAATGCTGGTCTGTTCTCAGCACCCTGGTTCCAGTGAATAACACTGAGTTACAGCAGAAAACTTCACTTCAGACACAAAATACATTTCCAGTTTGGATGAGGTACTTCTTCATCTCTGAGGATCGACAACAGATGTGTTGTTGTTGCAAAGAAAATATATGCTCACTCCTTAAATATCCATTCAGAGACAGTGAAACTGACGTGCTGATGTGTTTGAGATTCCCGTGCACAAGTGTTCTGGCATTTTAAACCTGTAAAAATATTTGCAAAAGATATTAGAGGGTGAAGGACAATATTTCAGGTGAGATTTTAGTCTGTCATGAGCTCTGGCATCACAACGTTAGAAAGTTCATCTCAAGTTGGAGCCGAATGGTTAGTAATGTACTGTAGATTCCCATGTGTATCTATGAACTCCTCATCTTCTAACTGGGCAAGGATCAGGCATCCTAACTGATCAGAAAATACTCTGACTGTATGGAAATGGGGTACTTCTGCCTTCAATCAACCGGAGACTTGGCTCAACTTGTCTCTCTCCTTTGGGATTATTTCAAGTTCTGGTCATGTTCCACAACACTACAAAGAGCCTTTGTTGCTACATGTCTGCTCCTGGAGGTTTTCTAATTCCTGGAACCCCTCTACCGAGCTGATTGACAGTAATGAACCCATCGATGGTAATGCCAACGAATATGAAGGGGAGGGTTGCAGTTATTCGGGTTGGCACTTTTGTGAGGTGAAAGCCGCAAGTCACTTGTCATCGAGGACAAAGGTGTTTCATTTCCTTATTTACTCAGAGAGAACTAAAGCCACGGTAGGTTTTATTTCCATAAAGCACTAAATAACATTTTCACCGACTAGGGTAGACTCTTCATCGAGATTAACTGGGAACTATATTTTTGTTTATTATAACCATATAACAATTACAGCACGGAAACAGGCCATCTCGGCCCTTCTAGTCCGTGCCAAACACTTACTCTCACCTAGTTCCACTGACCTGCACTCAGCCCATAACCCTCCATTCCTTTCCTGTCCATATACCTATCCAATTTTACTTTAAATGACAATATCGAACCTGCCTCTACCACTTCTACTGGAAGCTCGTTCCACACAGCTACCACTCTCTTAGTAAAGAAATTCACCCTTGTGTTACCCCTAAACTTTTGCCCCCTAACTCTCAACTCATGTCCACTTGTTTGAATCTCCCCTACTCTCAATGGAAAAAGCCTATCCACGCCAACTCTATCTAACCCCCTCATCATTTTAAATACCTCTATTAAGTCCCACCTCAACCTTCTACGCTCCAAAGAATAAAGACCTATCTTGTTCAACCTTTCTCTTTAACTTAGCTGCTGAAACCCAGGTAACGTTCTAGTAAATCTGCTCTGTACTCTATTTTGTTGACATCTTTCCTATAATTCAGTGACTAGAACTGTACACAATACTCCAAATTTGGCCTTACCAATGCCGTGTACAATTTTAACATTACATCCCAACTCCTCTACTCAATGCTCTGATTTATAAGTGCCAGCATACCAAAAGCTTTCTTCACCACCCTATCCACATGAGATTCCACCTTCAGGGAACTATGCACCATTATTCCTAGAACACTCTGTTCTACTGCATTCTTCAATGCCCTACCATTTACCATGTATGTCCTATTTTGATTAGTCCTACCAAAATGTAGCACCTCACACTTATCAGCATTAATCTCCTTCTGTCATCTTTCAGCCCACTTTACTAACTGGCCTAAATCTCTGCAAACTTTGAAAACCTGCTTCTTTATCCACAACGCCACATTTCTTAGTATCATCTGCATACTTACTAATCCAATTTACCACCCCATCATCCAGATCATTAATGTATATGACGAACAACATTGGACCCAGTACAGATCCCTGAGGCACACCACTAGTCACCGGCCTCCAACCTGACAAACAATTATCCACCACTATTCTCTGGCATCTCTCATCCAGCCACTGTTGAATCCATTTTACTACTTCAATATTAACACCTAAAGATTGAACCTTCCTAACTAACACAAAATGCTGGTGGAACACAGCAGGCCAGGCAGCATCTATAAGGAGAAGCACTGTCGACATTTCAGGCCGACCCCTTCGTCAGGATTAACTGAAAGGAGAGATACGAAGAGATTTGAAAGTAGTGGGGAGGGGTGGGAAATGCTAAATGATAGGAGAAGACCGGAGGGGGTGGGATGAAGCTAAGAGCTGGAAAGGTGATTGGTGAAAGTGATTCAGAGCTGGAGAAGGGAAAGGATCATGGGACGGGAGGCCTTAGGGGAAAGAAAGGGGGGGGGGGGGAAGCACCAGAGGGAGATGGAGAACAGGCAGGATGATGGGCAGAGAGAGAGAGAAGTAAAACAAACAACTAAATATGTCAGGGATGGGGTAAGAAGGGGAGAAGGGGCATTAACAGAAGTTAGAGAAATCAATGTTCATGCCATCAGGTTGGAGGCTACCCAGCTGGTATATAAGGTGTTATTCCTCCAACCTGAGTGTGATTTCGTCTGTACAGTAGAGGAGGCCATGGATAGACGTATCAGAATGGGACATGGAATTAAAATGTGTGGCCACTGGGAGATCCTGCTTTCTCTGGCGGACCGAGCGTAGGTGTTCAGTGAAACGGTCTCCCAGTCTGCGTCGGGTCTCACCAATATATAAAAGGCCACACCGGGAGCACCGGATGCAGTATACCACACCAGCCGACTCACAGGTGAAGTGTCGCCTCACCTGGAAGGACAGTCTGGCGGGAGGGAGGTCAGAGTCTCCAACTTCCTCTCACCCCAACCCGTCCCTCTCCACTGACACTACCAGCCTGCCTCCTCCCTCTGATCCCATCTCTCATCCGTGCCGGGTCTTTAACATTCCCTCCGACCTTCAACTCTCTGAGACAGAGCGCTCTGTCCTCAGTAAGGGCCTCAGCTTTGTCCCCATTCGCCCAAATCCTCAGCGAGTTCCGCGTACGCCATGACGCTGAACTCTTCTTCCGCCCGCTCCGTCTCCGAGCTTACTTCTTTGACAAGGACTCTCCTACCCTCATCGATGACCCCTTCTCCCGTCTTCAACCCTCCTCCTCTTCCTGGACACCCCACTCTGGTCTTCTGCCTGCTCTGGATCTCTTTATTGCTAATTGCCGACGGGATATCAACCGTCTCGACTTCACCACACCCTGTTCCAATCCCAACCTAACTCATTCCAAACGTTTTGCTCTCCGCTCCCTCCGCACCAATCCCAACCTCACTATAAAACCTACTAATAAGGGGGGAGCTCTTGTTGTCTGGAGTACTGACCTCTACCTGGCCGAGGCACAGCAACAACTCTCTGATACCTCCTCTTATTTACCCCTTGATCATGACTCCACTAAGGAGCACCAGGCCACTGTCTCCTATACCATCACCATCCTTATCAGGTCTGGGGATCTCCCATCCACTGCCACCAACCTCACAGTTCCCACACCCCGCAATTCCCGTTTCTACCTCCTACACAAGATCCACAAACCTGCCTGCCCAGGTAGACCTATTGTTTCAGCTTGCTCCTGCCCCACCGAAATTATTTCTGCATACCTTGACACTGTCTTATCCCCACTTGTTTGATCTCTTCCCACCTATGTTCGTGACACTTCTCATGCTTTGAATTTTTTAAATGATTTTAAGTTCCCTCGCCCCCACTGCCTTATTTTCACCGTGGACGTCCAGTCCCTATATACAATAGACAATAGGTGCAGAAGTAGACCAGTTTTATATCCATGTTGAAACCCTGCCCCCAATGCCATGAGCTCTGATTTTATTCACCAATCTCCTATCACCTACCCCCATCCCCCACCAGGACGGACTCGAAGCTCTTCGCTTCTTTTTGGATTCCAGACCTAACCAATTCCCCTCTACCACCACTCTCCTCCATCTAGCGGA
>NW_026779004.1:322690-368312 GCF_030144855.1 Hypanus sabinus
GAAGCGGAGTCAGCACAGTCCCTTGTGGGGCTCCATTGCCAGTCACCTCCACCTCATGCAGGGAACTACCCAGCTTTACAAACTCGGGTCTATGTCAGGTAGTCAGTAATCCAGGAGATAGTGGAATGTTCTACGCCCGTCCTTTGCAGATTCTCGCTCAGAAGAAGCGGCTGAATTGTAATGAGGGCACCTGAGAAATCAAAAAGTGTGGCGCTCACTCTACCAGCAGCGTCATCCGGGTAAGAGTGAGCTTGCTGACGATGACGTCATCCACTCCCACAAGAGGCTGCTTGGCCAACTGTAGATCCCAAATGCGGTCCAAGGTAAGTCAGCACCAGCCTGTCCAGCACCTTCATCCCATGAGATGTTGGAGCAATTGGTCTGTAGTCATTATGTCCCAAAGTAATCGCCTTCTTGGGTAAAGGAACCAAGCAGGAAGTCTTCCACCGCACCGGTATCTTTTCCTGACTCAGACTCGGACTGTAAATGAGCTGCAAAGTACCGGACAGCTGGCTCGTACCCCTTCAGTACCCCGGGGCCGATACCGACCACTGCACAGGCCGACACCCCAGTGAATGCTCTGAAAACAGGGGACAGAACACACGGCGTTTCCCAAAGCAGCAGAAAAGCGGGAAAAAAAGGGCGTCATTAAGATGGGGCTAAATGGCAGCCACTTCCAGATCATCTGCGAAAACAGCTTAATTCCTCTCTTTAATATCTCTTTTCCCTCTTCAGGGCGGCTTGGGTTTATCGTGGTCGATTTTACAGGATGAGTTCCTGTTTCGGGAGCTCGTCGGCCGGCGGATTTTTGACATTCTTCGGGAGTGGCTGGGAAGTTGGCGCCTCCAGGGTGCGGACCTGTGGATTTTACTGCAGCGGATGTATGGAAATTGTCCCGGGAGACTGTAATATCGTGATAGCGACTGTCTGTTTCCCCTTCGCTGTGAAAATGTGTGATACCTCTCTGTGCCTTGCTCGTGAGAGGGGGAGCCTTTGACATGTCGACCTGTCGGGTAAACAACAGTTTTTGTTGACTGCGGATGACTGCCGCTTGACTTGCAGAGATCCTCCAGCATTTAGTGCGTGTTGCTATGGATTCTCTCTGGTGTTTCCTGTTACCGGTGGTGGGGGGCGCTGACATTCTGTGTGTGTTGTTGTGGTTTCTCTCTCTGGTGTTTCCTGTTGCTCGGTGGTGGGGGGCGCTGACATTCTGTGTGTGTTGCTATGGTTTCTCTCTCTGGTGTTTCCTGTTTCACGGTGGTGGGGGGCGCTGACATTCTGTGTGTGTTGCTATGGTCTCTCTCTGGTGTTTCCTGTTGCTCGGTGGTGGGGTGCGCTGACATTCTGTGTGTGTTGCTATGGTTTCTCTCTCTGGTGTTTCCTGTTGCTTGGTGATGGGGGGCGCTGACCTTCTGTGTGTGTTGCTATGGTTTCTCTCTGGTGTTTCCTGTTGCTTGGTGGTGGGGGACGCTGACATTCTGTGTGTGTTGCTATGGTTTCTCTCTGGTGTTTCCTGTTGCTTGGTGGTGGGGGACGCTGACATTCTGTGTGTGTTGCTATGGTTTCTCTCTGGTGTTTCCTGTCGCTTGGTGGTGGGGGGCGCTGACATTCTGTGTGTGTTGCTATGGTTTCTCTCTGGTGTTTCCTGTCGCTTGGTGGTGGGGGGGGCACTGACATTCTGTGTGCGTTGCTATGGTTTCTCTCGGGTGTTTCCTGTCGCTTGGTGGTGGTGGGCGCTGACATTCTGTGTGTGTTGCTATGGTTTCTCTCTCTGGTGTTTCCTGTTGTTCGGTGGTGGGGTGCGCTGACATTCTGTGTGTGTTGCTATGGTTTCTCTCTGGTGTTTCCTGTTGCTTGGTGGTGGGGGACGCTGACATTCTGTGTGTGTTGCTATGGTTTCTCTATGGTGTTTCCTGTCGCTTGGTGGTGGGGGGCGCTGACATTCTGTGTGTATTGCTATGGTTTCTCTCTCAGGTGTTTCCTGTTGCTTGGTGGTGGGGGTCTGTGTGTGTTGCTATGGTTTCTCTCTGGTGTTTCCTGTTGCCTGGTGGTGGTGGGGGGGGGGGCTGACATTCTCTGTGTGTTGCTATGGTTTCTCTCTCTGGTGTTTCCTGTTGTTCGGTGGTGGGGGGCGCTGACATTCTGTGTGTGTTGCTATGGTCTCTCTCTGGTGTTTCCTGTTGCTTGGTGGTGGGGGCGCTGACATTCTGTGTGTGTTGCTATGATTTCTCTTTCTGGTGTTTCCTGTTGCTTGGTGGTGGGGGGCGCTGACATTCTGTGTGTGTTGCTATGGTTTCTCTCTGGTGTTTCCTGTTGTTCGGTGGTGGGGGGCGCTGACTTTCTGTGTGTGTTGCTATGGTTTCTCTCTGGTGTTTCCTGTCGCTCGGTGGTGGGGGGCGCTGACATTCTGTGTGTGTTGCTATGGTTTCTCTCTGGTGTTTCCTGTCGCTTGGTGGTGGTGGGCGCTGACATTCTGTGTGTGTTGCTATGGTTTCTCTCTGGTGTTTCCTGTTGCTTGGTGGTGGGGGCCGCTGACATTCTGTGTGTGTTGCTATGGTTTCTCTCTGGTGTTTCCTGTTGCTTGGTGATGGGGGGCGCTGACATTCTGTGTGTGTTGCTATGGTTTCTCTCTGGTGTTTCCTGTCGCTCGGTGGTGGGGGGCGCTGACATTCTGTGTGTGTTGCTATGGTTTCTCTCTGGTGTTTCCTGTCGCTTGGTGGTGGGGGGCGCTGACATTCTGTGTGTGTTGCTATGGTTTCTCTCTGGTGTTTCCTGTCGCTTGGTGGTGGGGGGGCACTGACATTCTGTGTGCGTTGCTATGGTTTCTCTCGGGTGTTTCCTGTCGCTTGGTGGTGGGGGGCGCTGACATTCTGTGTGTGTTGCTATGGTTTCTCTCTCTGGTGTTTCCTGTTGTTCGGTGGTGGGGTGCGCTGACATTCTGTGTGTGTTGCTATGGTTTCTCTCTGGTGTTTCCTGTTGCTTGGTGGTGGGGGACGCTGACATTCTGTGTGTGTTGCTATGGTTTCTCTATGGTGTTTCCTGTCGCTTGGTGGTGGGGGGCGCTGACATTCTGTGTGTATTGCTATGGTTTCTCTCTCTGGTGTTTCCTGTTGCTTGGTGGTGGGGGTCTGTGTGTGTTGCTATGGTTTCTCTCTGGTGTTTCCTGTTGCCTGGTGGTGGTGGGGGGGGGGCTGACATTCTCTGTGTGTTGCTATGGTTTCTCTCTCTGGTGTTTCCTGTTGTTCGGTGGTGGGGGGCGCTGACATTCTGTGTGTGTTGCTATGGTCTCTCTCTGGTGTTTCCTGTTGCTTGGTGGTGGAGGCGCTGACATTCTGTGTGTGTTGCTATGATTTCTCTTTCTGGTGTTTCCTGTTGCTTGGTGGTGGGGGGCGCTGACATTCTGTGTGTGTTGCTATGGTTTCTCTCTGGTGTTTCCTGTTGTTCGGTGGTGGGGGGCGCTGACTTTCTGTGTGTGTTGCTATGGTTTCTCTCTGGTGTTTCCTGTCGCTCGGTGGTGGGGGGCGCTGACATTCTGTGTGTGTTGCTATGGTTTCTCTCTGGTGTTTCCTGTCGCTTGGTGGTGGTGGGCGCTGACATTCTGTGTGTGTTGCTATGGTTTCTCTCTGGTGTTTCCTGTTGCTTGGTGATGGGGGGCGCTGACATTCTGTGTGTGTTGCTATGGTTTCTCTCTGGTGTTTCCTGTCGCTCGGTGGTGGGGGCCGCTGACATTCTGTGTGTGTTGCTATGGTTTATCTCTGGTGTTTCCTGTTGCTGGGTGGTGGGGGGCGCTGACATTCTGTGTGTGTTGCTATGGTCTCTCTCAGGTGTTTCCTGTCGCTCGGTGGTGGGGGGCGCTGACATTCTGTGTGTGTTGCTATGGTTTCTCTCTGGTGTTTCCTGTCGCTTGGTGGTGGTGGGCGCTGACATTCTGTGTGTGTTGCTATGGTTTCTCTCTGGTGTTTCCTGTCGCTCGGTGGTGGGGGGCGCTGACTTTCTGTGTGTGTTGCTATGGTTTCTCTCTGGTGTTTCCTGTTACTTGGTGATGGGGAGCGCTGACATTCTGTGTGTGTTGCTATGGTTTATCTCTGGTGTTTCTTGTTGCTTGGTGATGGGGGCCGCTGACATTCTGTGTGTGTTGCTATGGTTTCTCTCTGGTGTTTCCTGTTACTTGGTGATGGGGAGCGCTGACTTTCTGTGTGTGTTGCTATGGTCTCTCTCTCTCTGGTGTTTCCTTTTGCTTGGTGATCGGGGCGCTGACATTCTGTGTGTGTTGCTATGGTCTCTCTCTGGTGTTTCCTGTTGCTTGGTGGTGGGGGCCGCTGACATTCTGTGTGTGTTGCTATGGTTTCTCTCTGGTGTTTCCTGTTGCTTGGTGGTGGGGGGCGCTGACATTCTGTGTGTGTTGCTATGGTCTCTCTCTGGTGTTTCCTGTCGCTCGGTGGTGGGGGCCGCTGACATTCTGTGTGTGTTGCTATGGTTTCTCTCTGGTGTTTCCTGTCGCTCGGTGGTGGGGGGCGCTGACTTTCTGTGTGTGTTGCTATGGTTTCTCTCTGGTGTTTCCTGTCGCTCGGTGGTGGGGGGCGCTGACATTCTGTGTGTGTTGCTATGGTTTCTCTCTGGTGTTTCCTGTCGCTTGGTGGTGGGGGGCGCTGACATTCTGTGTGTGTTGCTATGGTCTCTCTCTGGTGTTTCCTGTCGCTCGGTGGTGGGGGCCGCTGACATTCTGTGTGTGTTGCTATGGTTTCTCTCTGGTGTTTCCTGTCGCTCGGTGGTGGGGGGCGCTGACTTTCTGTGTGTGTTGCTATGGTTTCTCTCTGGTGTTTCCTGTCGCTCGGTGGTGGGGGGCGCTGACATTCTGTGTGTGTTGCTATGGTTTCTCTCTGGTGTTTCCTGTCGCTTGGTGGTGGGGGGCGCTGACTTTCTGTGTGTGTTGCTATGGTTTCTCTCTGGTGTTTCCTGTTGCTTGGTGATGGGGGCCGCTGACATTCTGTGTGTGTTGCTATGGTTTCTCTCTGGTGTTTCCTGTTACTTGGTGATGGGGAGCGCTGACTTTCTGTGTGTGTTGCTATGGTCTCTCTCTCTCTGGTGTTTCCTTTTGCTTGGTGATCGGGGCGCTGACATTCTGTGTGTGTTGCTATGGTCTCTCTCTGTTGTTTCCTGTTGCTTGGTGGTGGGGGCCGCTGACATTCTGTGTGTGTTGCTATGGTTTCTCTCTGGTGTTTCCTGTTGCTTGGTGATGGGGGCCGCTGACATTCTGTGTGTGTTGCTATGGTTTCTCTCTGGTGTTTCCTGTTACTTGGTGATGGGGAGCGCTGACTTTCTGTGTGTGTTGCTATGGTCTCTCTCTCTCTGGTGTTTCCTTTTGCTTGGTGATCGGGGCGCTGACATTCTGTGTGTGTTGCTATGGTCTCTCTCTGGTGTTTCCTGTTGCTTGGTGGTGGGGGCCGCTGACATTCTGTGTGTGTTGCTATGGTTTCTCTCTGGTGTTTCCTGTTGCTTGGTGGTGGGGGGCGCTGACATTCTGTGTGTGTTGCTGTGGTCTCTCTCTGGTGTTTCCTGTCGCTCGGTGGTGGGGGCCGCTGACATTCTGTGTGTGTTGCTATGGTTTCTCTCTGGTGTTTCCTGTCGCTCGGTGGTGGGGGGCGCTGACTTTCTGTGTGTGTTGCTATGGTTTCTCTCTGGTGTTTCCTGTCGCTCGGTGGTGGGGGGCGCTGACATTCTGTGTGTGTTGCTATGGTTTCTCTCTGGTGTTTCCTGTCGCTTGGTGATCGAGGGAGAGAGGAAGCTTTGGGATTTTCATGTTTTTCTCTCGTTCATTCTATTAGGGTTCTGTTTTTCGCAGATGTCTGTGAAGACAAGTATTGCGAGTTATCCCACTGTATACAGTCGGTGATAATAAACGGAAATATTTGAACAGCAAATGAAGCAAATGTGAAGGTAGGCACATTGCAAAGACGTGTCCTGCTAATGGAAACCCTACAGTGCTTTTGGAAGCTGGTACAGCGGTGTCTCTTAAGAGCCCACAATGTTTTGCCGACTATTTAACCCACTCTAGAAACTCCCAAGAAATTTCCGAACCGCAGAGCCCACTATTTTTCTAAGCCTCATGTACCTATCTAAGAGTATCTTAAAGGACCCTATTGTACCTGCCTCTACCACTGTCGCTGGCAGTACATTCCACACCTTCACCGCTGTTTAAAAATTTACCTTTGACATTCCCCTTGAGCCTACTTCCAAGCACCTTAAAACTATGGCCCCTTGTGATAGCCATTTCAGCCTCTGGCTGTCAACATGATCAATGCCTCTGATTGTCTTATACACGTCGATCAGGACACCCCTCATTTTCTGTCGCTTTACGGAGAAAAGGCCAACTTATTTTCTTCTGGCATTTTCTCCAATACAGGCCACATCCTTGTAAATCTCCTCTGCACTCTCTCTGTAGCATCCACATTCTTCCTGCAGTGAGGTGACCAGAACTGACAACAGTAATCCAAGTGGGTTCTTCGCAAGATGAATATAGATTAAACGTTACTCATGGCTCTGTGACTCAATCCGAGGTTGATGAAGCCCATCACACCCTATACCTTCCTAGCAACGTGTTAGCCCGTGCTGTAGCTTTGAGTGTCCTGGGATACAGACCCCAAGACCTCGCAGATTCTCCAGACTGTTTTACCATTAATACTATGTTTTGTCTGCAAATTTGACATACCAAAATGAACCACTGACACTTAGTGTTGAACTCCATCTGTCACTTCTCAGCCTGGTTCTGTGTGCTTTTGAGGTCCCACTGTAACCTCTGAATGGGAATCAGGATTAAAATGTTTGGCGCTGTGAAGTTCTATACATGACGGATGGTGTGAAGCTGCTCGATGAAGTGCTCCATTAATTGATGACGTCACGCTCAGGATGGAGGAGCAACACCTTATACTCTGCTCTTGATACCGTCCAAACTGATGAGCTGAACCATAGCACCAGTCTTGTCTTTGGAATCGGAGGTGTGAACAGAAATGGGGAGTGGTGCAGGGGTTAGAAGGGCTTCCACAGAGGGCGAGGTGTGTAGGAATGATTCTCCACCACTGTGGAAATGTACTTCATTTGTAGTACCGAAAATCATTCCTGTCGTTAACAAGCAGGAGCCTGTATTGTATCAGAATGCTTTGCTAATAATGTTCGTGCAACATGATGCTGATGGTAACTGAGAACTTGAGTGCAGACCCGCAGCTGTGTCACTGGAAGTATGCCAAACAGGATGCATCCTGCCCTTGAACTTGTGTCTAAAGGGGTGATAGTACTGTTTCTTTTTGACAAAGTTCTTACCAGTTCTTGGACAGTGTTATCCTTCCCTTGCTTCAAGCAAAGATAAACGCTCTTATGATTCATCAATTCCGATTAAATTATTGTTGGTTGTGAGACGGTTGTGAAAAGGTGTGTGACACCACCTCCTACCCGGACACCAACTCTGACCTGCACCCACATCTTACTCCCCCCACCGCTTCTCCATCTCACCACTATATAACTAGTGATAGGAACCAGAATACCCACTCCGTCCATTGAGACTTCGCCATTCGATCATAGCTATTGGATTTACCTTTAAACTCCATACTGCTGCCCACTCAAAATGCTGGTGGAACACAGCAGGCCGGGCAGCATCTATAGGAAGAAGCACAGCCGACGTTTCAGGCCGAGACCCTTCGTCAGGACTAACTGAAAGAAAAGGTAGTGAGAGATTTGGAAGTAGGAGGGGGAGGGGGAAATCCTAAATGATAGAAGTCAGGAGGGGGAGGGGCGAAGATAAGAGCTGGAGAGGTGATTGGCAAAAGGGATACAGAGGTGGAGAAGGGAAAGGATCATGGGACGGCAGGCCTAGGGAAAAAGGGGGAGGGGAGCACCAGAGGGAGATTGAGAGCAGGCAAGGAGTGATTGTGAGAGGGGCAGAGAGACAGAAAAAAAGGAGGGAGGGAATAAATAAACAAATAAGATGGGGTAAGAAGGGGAGGAGGGGCATTAACTTAAGTTAGAGAAATCAATGTTCATGCCATCAGGTTGGAGGCGACCCAGCCGGTATATAAGGTGTTGTTCCTCCAACCTGAGTGTGGCTTCATCTTGACAGTAGAGGAAACCATGTCGGAATGGGAATGGGACATGGAATTAAAATGTGTGGCCACCAGGAGATCCAGCTTTCTCTGGCGGACAGAATGTAGGTGTTCAATGAAATGGTCTCCTAGTCTGCGTTGGTTCACACCAATATATAAAAGGCTGCACCAGGAGTAACGGACGCAGCATAGCACACTAGCTGGACTGTCTGGGACCCTGAATGGTGGTGAGGGAGGAAGTGTAAGGGCAGGCGTAGCACTTGTTCTGCTTACAAGGATAAGTGCTGGGAGGGAGATCGGTGGGAAGGGATGGAGGGGGGAATGAATGGACGAGGGAGTCGCGTAGGGAGCGGTCCCTGTGGAAAGCAGAAAGCGGGGTAGGGAAAGATGTGCTTGGTAGTGGGATCCCGTTGGAGATTTCCCTCCTGGCACTTATCCTTGTAATGGTCTTGGCCCGAAACGTCGACAGTGCTTCTCCCTATAGATGCTGCCTGGCCTGCTGCGTTCCACCAATACTTTGTGTGTGTTGCTTGAATTTCCAGCATCTGCAGATTTCCTCATTTTTGCATCCACACTGCTGCCTTCCACCCGTCACCTTTGGCACGCTTATTAATCAACAACCCACATTTACTTACTTAAAGCCCGTTACGCTGCTGGTGTTTGGGGCAACGGAGAGGTTCACCAGGATGTTGTCTGGATTAGAGACATGAGCTGCTGTGTAAGGAGAGTTCGGACAAACTTGGGCTGTTTTCTCTGGAGTAGAGGAGGATCAGTGTGACCTGATAGAACTTGATAAGTTTATGAAAGATCTCGATAGTCTGGATAGCTGCCATTTTTAACCTTCCGGATCACGTTGTCTAATACCAGACAGCATGCATTTGGAGAGGTGAGGGACCTGTGGAGTTCATTGCCACGGACGGCTCAGACACCAAGTCATCGGGTTTATTGAAACCAGAGGTCGATCAGTGCTTGATTAGTAAAGTCGTCAAAGGTCATGGGGAGAAGGCAGGAGAATGGGGTTGAGAGGGAAAATAAAAGACGCTGGGAGAGGCACAGAAAGAGGAAACTCCAGTGAGCCATGTCAAGCACAGAGAGATGGGGCAGAGTTCGATGGGGTTTTTTCGGCACGGAGCAGTGGGGCTGAACACCGGTTCGTTTTCCACTCTCGGACCTTCACTGAGACCATTTCTCATCACTACATGCTTTACAAACAATACATTTCAAAGTTCAAGTTCAACGTAAATTTATTATCGAAGTTTGTTAACCAGATGCTATCAAGCAAATCCTTTTCTTCTTGCCAGGGCAACTCAATGCTCACCCCAAGCCTGGGGTAGGGAATGGGACAATTTCCAGAGGGGAGGGATGGGTGAGTCTGGGAGCTCTAACTCTGTCTTCCTCATTCCCATTTTCCCTTCTCGTTCCTTCCCTCACACTCCATTGCATGTGTTTGTGTGTGAGAGAGACCTGTCTGCCCATTTCACCCTCCAACAACAATGTCCCCTCTCCCCTAGTGCACAGATACTCCTGTGCACAGCCTCATGGGCTGAAATGATCCAAAAATCTTATGCACTCTCTCTGCGCCAACTTCTTAGCCACGTGTGAAACAGTTTATCCTTCCTATTCTTGGCACATGGCACAGATGGTAGTCCTGAGATCACAACCCTGGATCAGCTGCCCTTTAATGTATCAGCTCAATCCCTGCACTCTCCTTGTAGAACCACGTTACTGGACCAGCCCATATCATTGTCACCCCCATGGACCAGGACCTTTACTGTTTACCCTCCTTAGGACTGCTGAGCACTCAACCCGAGATGTCCCAGACCCTCGCATGCAGGAGTCAACATATCCTCCTTGAATCTCATTCTCACCAACAGAACATTCAGTAAGTTCCCCGAGATAACGAATCACCTACGATCACAGTTTGCCTCTTGTCCACCCTTTCCTTCTCAGTCTCAGAGCCAGACTAAGTGCCCGAGACCCTACCGCTGTGACTTTCCTTTGCTAGGTCACCCCACCATCCCTAACAGTATCTAAAGTGATATACCTGTTGTTTAGGGGGATGGAACTGCACTGACTCTTTCTCCCTGACTCCTTTCTGACTGTCACTCAGTTTCCCGTGCCGTGCACCTTGGGTGCATCTACCTCTCCACATGTCCTTCCTATTACCACTCCGGCCTCTCGGATGATTTGGAGTTCATCAAGTTCCAGGTCCAACTCCTTAATGTGGATTGTTTGGAGCTGCAGCTGGATGCCCTTCTCACAGGTGTAGTTATCAAGGACACAGGAGGGTCCCCTGCCTTCTCACAGCCCCAAGAGCTTTCCACTATCCTGCTTGGCATCTCGACTGTTCTAACTGAGCAAATGTAAAGAAGGGGGCACATAAAATTATACCTCTAGCATAATTTTGCATTCTCTGATTGAAGGCTCTCCTCATTGAAACCTCAAAGAGATAAAGCCTCAATGTCTCCACTCCAATGATGACCGCTCCACCTGCTCCTACCTGACTTTAAGTTTCTCTTGATAATCAATCCTGAATGCTGATTGGCCACTGCCGAAAGCTCAAAAATAACCTGCCCTGAACCACTGCCGTTAACGGATTGGTGGACCTGAGTGAATTACGTCCTCTCAAACTTCTGCTCTCTCCGATTAGTAATGGCTCAAAGCTCAGCAGAGTGCCACAGGATGAATGACTGACTGAAACCCATCCCACATTCAGAGCAGTTGACCACCCTCACCACCACTGTCTCTGCAGTGTGGATCAGTGTGTGAATGCCTTCCCACACTCTGGGCAGGTGACCACCCTCCCCATAGTGTGAACCCACCACTGTCTCTGCAGTGTGGATCAGTGTGTGAATGCCTTTCCACACTCTGAGCAGGTGACCACCCTCCCCACAGTGTGAACCCACCACTGTCTCTGCAGTGTGGATCAGTGTGTGAATGCCTTCCAACACTCTGAGCAGGTGACCACCCTCCCCACAGTGTGAACCCACCACTGTCTCTGCAGTGTGGATCAGTGTGTGAATGCCTTCCCACATTCTGAGCAGGTGACCACCCTCCCCACAGTGTGAACCCACCACTGTCTCTGCAGTGTGGATCAGTGTGTGAATGCCTTCCCACACTCTGAGCAGGTGACCACCCTCCCCACAGTGTGAACCCACCACTGTCTCTGCAGTGTGGATCAGTGTGTGAATGCCTTCCCACACTCTGAGCAGGTCAATGTCCTCTCACTGCTGAAAACAGTCTGGTGTGTCGGATAGTGAGATGAATGTGTGAATTAATTCCCGCAGTCAGAACAGATGAAGGGCTTCTACACAGTGTGAATTGGCTGCTGTAGCTTCATTTGAAATGACTGCGCAAATCCTTTCCCACAGAGGTGACTGAGTGAATTCCTTCCCACCATCTGAGCAAGTGAACAGCCTCTCCCCACTGTGAGCTCGGTAGTGCTTCACAAGGGTGGATGGCTGAGTGAATCTCTTCCCACGTTCAGAGCAGCTGAATGGTTTTGCCCCAATTAGAGCTAACTGATGTAATTTCAGTTCAGTGACCGAGTGAATTCTTCCCACAATCTAAGAAAGCAAAAGGCCTCTCCCCAGTGTAAACCTGATGATGTATTTTCAAGGTAGATGACTGTGCAAATTCCTTCCCACAGACTGAGCAGGCGTATGGTTTGTCCCCGGCGTGAACTCGCTGATGTACATTAAGGACAGATAACGGTGTAAATTCCTTCCCACAGTCTGAGCAGGTGAATGGTTTCTCCCCAGTGTGAATTTGCTGATGTTCCTTCAGTTGAGATGACTCAGTGAATCCCTTCCCACAGTCAGAGCATGTGACTGGCCTCTCCCCACTGTGAAGTCGCTGATGTTCCTTCAGTTGAGATGACCAAGCGAATCTTTTCCCACAGTCAGAGCAGGTGAATGGCTTCTCCCCAGTGTGAACTTGGCAGTGGTTCACAAGGTTAGATGACCAAGCGAATCGCTTCCCACATTCAGACAATATGAATGGTTTCTCCCCAGTGTGAATTCGGTTGTGTTTCATAAGGGTGTCTGGCTTAGTGAATCCCTTCCCATATTCAGAGCAGCTGAATGGCTTCTCCCCAGTGTGAATTGGCTGCTGTAGCTTCATTTGAAATGACTGCGCAAATCCTTTCCCACAGAGCATGTGATCGGCCTCTCCCCACTGAGAACTTGGCAGTGCTTCACAAGATGGGATGTCTGAGTGAATCCCTTCCCACATTCAGAGCAGGTGAATGGCCACTCCCCAGGGTGAATATACCGATGTTTCTTCAGTTCAGTTGAATTGTGTCAGGAGGGAAGATGACTGGGTGAATCCCTTCCCATGCTCTGAGCAGGTGAATGGTCTCTCCCCAGTGTGAATTTGCTGATGTCTCTGCAGTGTGGATGAATGAGTGACTCCCTTCCCACATTCAGAGGACAATGACATCTTCTCAGTGTGAACTCGCTGATGTTCATACAGTTGAGATGATTAAGTTAATCCTTTCCCACATTCATAGCAAATGAGCGGCTTCTCCCCAGTGTTAACTTACAGATGTCACTGGGCGTGGTTGAATGTGTCCGAGCAGGTTAATGTCCTCTTACTGGTGAATTTTCAGATATATCGTTAGCATCGATAACAGAATAAATTGCTTCCCACTGTCAGAACAGGTGGAGCGTCTCATGATGGTGTGAACCCGCTGACGTATCTTCATGCTGGATGACTAAATAGTTCCCCTTTCACACACAGAAAAGGTGAATGGTCTTTCCCCACTGTGAACTGACTGGTGTGTCTGTGGTTCAGCTTTGAGTGATTCCCTTCCCACACTGAGAGAGGGATAATATCTTGCTCCAATCAATTCTCTGGCAATTCAGAAAGGTATTGAATCCCTTGAACAATCAATGCAGTTGAAGAACCGATCTCTAGTGAACAAATGCTGGTGTGTTCTCAGCACTCTGGTTCCAGTAGATAACACTGAGATACAGCAGAAAACATCATTTCAGACACAGAATACATTACCAGCTGGGATGAGATACTTCTTCACCTCCAATTATCGAGAACAGATGTGTTGGTGTTGCAAGGAAAATACTTGGCTCACTCCTTAAATATCTGGACAGAGACAGCAAAACTGACATGCTGTTGTGTTCTGCCATTTCAAACCTGGAAAATTATCTGTGAAAGACATCAATGGGTGAAGGAGAATATTTCAGGTGAGATTTTACTCTGTGGTGAGAACATGAGAAGTAGGAGCAGGCGTAGGCATATAGCCTGTTGAGCCTGCTCCGCCATTTAATAAGATCATGGCTGATCTGGCCATGGACTCATCTCCACCCATCTGCCTTTTCCCCATAACCTTTAATTCCCCTGCTATGTAAGAATATATCCAGCCTTGTCTTAAATACATTTACTGAGGTAAATGTATTTTACATTTACACTGGGCAGAGAAATCTACAGATTCACCACCATCTGGGAAAATCAGTTCCTCCTCATCTCCATCCCAAAAGCCCCGAATCTTGAGGTGATATTCTCTAGTTCGAGTCTCATCTACCAGAGAAAGCAACTTTCCTGCCTCTATCCCAGCTATCCCTTTCATAATTTTATATGTTTCTATAAGATATCTTCTCAATGTGAGCTCTGGCATCACAATTTTACCAAGTGCAATACAGGTTGGAGGTACTCAAGTTGAGATACACCCCAGGTTACCGTGGGAAGTGAGGGGCATTGCTGAGCCCCTGGCGATGATCTTTGCACCATCTATAGCTTGGAAGTTGGAACAAGGTGGGATGTTAGAGGTACGTTTTTCACATAGAGGGTGGTAGGTGTATGGAATGCACTGCCAGTGACGGTGGTGGAGGCAGATACAATAGTCTTTTAAGAGACCCTTAGATATTTAAATGGTGCTCAGGAAAATCAAGGGCTGTGCAGTAGGGAGATCCGAGGCAGCTTTTTAGAACAGATTACGTGGTTGGCACAACACTGCAGGCCGAAGGGACTGCAATGTATTAATGCCACCAAATTCTCTGACTGTATTCCTGTCTGTATGAGAATGGGCTATTTCTGACTTCACTCAACGTGTGACTGGGCTTAACTTATTCCCGTCTTTTGATATTATTTCAAGTTCTGGTTATGTTCCACAACACTACAAGGCGCACTTGTTACTACAAGTATGATCCTGGAAATTTTCTCATTACTCTGATCCCATTCCCACAGCTGAACCCATCAATGGCAATGCCAATGAATATGAAGGGGAGGGCACTGGTTATTCTCATTGGAGGGTGGCATTCTTGTGATGTGAAAGCCACAAGTCATTTGCCATTCAGGACAAAACTGTTTCATATCGTTATTTACTCAGAGACAACCAAAGCTGTCATAAGTTTTTTATTGATATTGTTACTGACTGGAGGGTATACTCTTCATCCGATATTAACCAGGAGCTATATTTTTGTTCAGAGTTCCTAATCCTCGGATTTACATAGCTGGAACTCGGCAGTGTTTGGGAGATACATCCCGTTCCCGTTTTCTTCCATTGTACAGGGACAATGCCGGGAGTATCATCTATGGCTGCCTCTTCACCCAAAAGGTCCCACGGAGGAGAAACCGAACTATCCGGGATCCAAGAATCTAGCGATGCGCATGCGCCGCGGAAGAGGCGGCTGAGCCCTCGCACATGAACTAAAAGCTCTCTCAGGCCCGGGTACGGATCGTGGGGCTGAGAGACAGAGAAAGGATAACGATTGTCCGGGTGCATCTCCAATGTCGGAGCTCAAAGCAATTGTACTTCAGTCGCGGTTCAAACGCCGGTGATTAAAGTCCCGCCCGGAACCCAGTTCCTACCTGCGGCCGATCCTGCTGAGCGTCACGTCCACTCAGTGCATGCGCGATATTTGGGAGCGGAGAGGGGGCAACATCCAAGCCTGCGCATTTGTTTAACCCTTACATACTATTCATATGCTACACCTTCGCAGTATGGTCCGGGTCAATTTTAACCCGCCCCAATAATCCCCTTATAGTAAGGGTCTATACCAAATTTTGAACTACAAATCTACAGTATTTAGAATGTATAAATAGCCTATCTCACAGAAATAAATGGGTGATTAATCTTTAATTAATGTTTCAGAGATCTAAAATCTATTTCAATAGATGCGGGTCAAATTTGACCCGGAACAGCCTCAATGTACAAAAATTTCTAGCACCTGTAGAACAGTATAAAATTTTGAAATATTTTCATTTTTGCCACCTTGGGTCACTTTAGGAAAAGTCATCAGATTTCGGCTAAAAATGGCGTTTAGGGTGTCAAATGTCAAAATGGGTCAAATTGGTAAAAAGGAGAAAATCTCAGTTGCGGAAATCCGAAGCAGCACACTCAAAATGCTGCAGGAAAATCAGAGGGTCCGGCAGCAACTGTCGAGAGCGGTGAACAGTCGGCGTTTTAGACCAAGACCGTCCTTCAGGACTGGAAATGAAGGGAGGGAGCAAGATCTTTGTGGGGGGGGGGGTAATGTGGGGGGAGAGGTGGTAAGTGAAACCAGGTGGGTGACGGAGAGCTGGGAAGTTGATTGGTGAGAGAGATAAAGGGCTGGAGGATAATAATAACAACAACAACAACTATTTTATTGATCACGAATGGGGAATTCATTCGCAGCAATATTGAAAAGCACACTTAGCAGTGTACAGACTTTAAGAAAAAATAAAATACAGAATAATAATCCCCTACACAATCCCCTTCCTCCTAAAATCAATCACCATTTCCCTGGTTTCGGCCACATTCAGGAGTAGGTGATTCCTCCCACACTATTCCACAAACCTGTCCACCAGCCCTCTGTTCTCCGACTCCTGCCCATCTCTGATGCATCCAACTACCGCAGAGTCATCAGAGAACTTCTGCAAGTGGCCAGACTCAGAGTTGTACTGAAAGTCTGAGGTGGACAGTGTGAACAGAAACGGAGACAGGACAGTCCTTTTCGGACTTCAGGGTCACTCACCAACACATCGGGCATAGAAATACCCAGCAGTTCAAACAGGAGTCTATCTGTCAGGAAGGCAGCAGATAGTGGATTTGTCTTGCTTTTTAAGTGCAGTCGTGAACAACAGACAGATCAGAAATGCTGTTCAAGTCAATTAGTTCCCAAAGAGAACTATGATAGGCCAATCAGATGGTTCACTGCTGCTCAGCAATAGAACATTAAAAAATCATATGTATAATTAAGAAACATTAAAAAATATTAAAAATACTGGAGTCATGATGACCAAGATGAAGTCTGCTGGACAGAGAGACATTTATACACATGCTGTTCTTCATAATTCAAAGAGATTGAAGGATAAGGTTGCAGGGTGACAAAACGTGGAAGGAGCACTTGGAACTAAAAACTACTCAATCCCTGCCGGGGGAAAAAAACAGCACCTGATCTTTCCGCACTGTTCTCCAGCAGTTTAAGGACTGAGTCCAGCCGAAACATAACTCACAAGTGCTCTTGAAAGTCAGGTATTAACCCTACCTACCAACAACCAAGCATTGCCATGCTGGTCTCCTTCATGATGGCTTATGAAGAAGCATGTGACTTCCCTCCCAGAGATGATCGGTGTTTGTGCACTCGACTCTTGAAGGCTTGGACCCCATCGTCGGAGATGTTTCCAACCGCAGCATCTGGAAGGCTGTTCCCAATTCTGATAGCACATTGAAGGAAGCTTCTATCCGGTGTGTAGGTTCTCGCATCAGTCCTAGACACAGCGTGAGCAGCACAGATAAACTTGATCGTGTGGTGTGCTCGCTGCAACAGGTAGATGAGGACATCATTCACATCTCATGAGGTTGGTAGGCAAACTGTAGAGGATTCAAAGTAGGTCAGGACCAGCCTCTCCATCACCTTCATCACATGAGATGTGAGGGCAAGTGTTCTGCAGTCATTGAGCCCAGATGGAGCCGCCTTATTGGGTAAAAGAACCAGGCCGGAAGTCGTCCACTGCACCGGCATCTTTCCCTTACTCGGTCTGAGATTGTAAGGGTGCGACGAAATACCAGAGAGCAGGCTCATACAGGCCCTCCGTACCCTGGGGCTGATACCGACCAGGTCGGGAGATATGGTCCCTCCTGCTGTCCCCTACCCTGACCAGTCACTATCAGACGGGTCAGCAGATGTAGTCTCTCCGGCTGTCTCCTACCCTGACCAGTCACTGTCAGACGGGTCAGCAGATGTAGTCTCTCCGGCCGTCCCCTACCCTGACCAGTCACTATCAGACGGGTCAGCAGATGTAGTCTCCCGGGCTGTCTCCTACCCTGACCAGTCACTGTCAGACGGGTCAGCAGATGTAGTCTCTCCGGCTGTCTCCTACCCTGACCAGTCACTGTCAGACGGGTCAGCAGATGTAGTCTCTCCGGCCGTCCCCTACCCTGACCAGTCACTATCAGACGGGTCAGCAGATGTAGTCTCCCGGGCTGTCTCCTACCCTGACCAGTCACTGTCAGACGGGTCAGCAGATGTAGTCTCTCCGGCCGTCCCCTACCCTGACCAGTCACTATCAGACGGGTCAGCAGATGTAGTCTCTCCGGCTGACTCCTACCCTGACCAGTCACTGTCAGACGGGTCAGCAGATGTAGTCTCTCCGGCCGTCCCCTACCCTGACCAGTCACTATCAGACGGGTCAGCAGATGTAGTCTCCCGGGCTGTCTCCTACCCTGACCAGTCACTGTCAGACGGGTCAGCAGATGTAGTCTCTCCGGCCGTCCCCTACCCTGACCAGTCACTATCAGACGGGTCAGCAGATGTAGTCTCCCGGGCTGTCTCCTACCCTGACCAGTCACTGTCAGACGGGTCAGCAGATGTAGTCTCTCCGGCTGTCTCCTACCCTGACCAGTCACTGCCAGACGGGTCAGCAGATGTAGTCTCTCCGGCCGTCCCCTACCTGACCAGTCACTATCAGACGGGTCAGCAGATGTAGTCTCTCCGGCTGTCTCCTACCCTGACCAGTCACTGTCAGACGGGTCAGCAGATGTAGTCTCTCCGGCCGTCCCCTACCCTGACCAGTCACTATCAGACGGGTCAGCAGATGTAGTCTCCCGGGCTGTCTCCTACCCTGACCAGTCACTGTCAGACGGGTCAGCAGATGTAGTCTCTCCGGCCGTCCCCTACCCTGACCAGTTACTATCAGACGGGTCAGCAGATGTAGTCTCTCCGGCTGTCTCCTACCCTGACCAGTCACTGTCAGACGGGTCAGCAGATGTAGTCTCTCCGGCCGTCCCCTACCCTGACCAGTCACTATCAGACGGGTCAGCAGATGTAATCTCCCGGGCTGTCTCCTACCCTGACCAGTCACTGTCAGACGGGTCAGCAGATGTAGTCTCTCCGGCTGTCTCCTACCCTGACCAGTCACTGTCAGACGGGTCAGCAGATGTAGTCTCTCCGGCCGTCCCCTACCCTGACCAGTCACTATCAGACGGGTCAGCAGATGTAGTCTCTCCGGCCGTCCCCTACCCTGACCAGTCACTATCAGACGGGTCAGCAGATGTAGTCTCCCGGGCTGTCTCCTACCCTGACCAGTCACTGTCAGACGGGTCAGCAGATGTAGTCTCTCCGGACGTCCCCTACCCTGACCAGTCACTATCAGACGGGTCAGCAGATGTAGTCTCTCCGGCTGTCTCCTACCCTGACCAGTCACTGTCAGACGGGTCAGCAGATGTAGTCTCTCCGGCCGTCCCCTACCCTGACCAGTCACTATCAGACGGGTCAGCAGATGTAGTCTCTCCGGCTGTCTCCTACCCTGACCAGTCACTGTCAGACGGGTCAGCAGATGTAGTCTCTCCGGCTGTCTCCTACCCTGACCAGTCACTGTCAGACGGGTCAGCAGATGTAGTCTCTCCGGCTGTCTCCTACCCTGACCAGTCACTGTCAGACGGGTCAGCAGATGTAGTCTCTCCGGCCGTCCCCTACCCTGACCAGTCACTATCAGACGGGTCAGCAGATGTAGTCTCTCCGGCCGTCCCCTACCCTGACCAGTCACTATCAGACGGGTCAGCAGATGTAGTCTCTCCGGCTGTCTCCTACCCTGACCAGTCACTGTCAGACGGGTCAGCAGATGTAGTCTCTCCGGCTGTCTCCTACCCTGACCAGTCACTGTCAGACGGGTCAGCAGATGTAGTCTCTCCGGCTGTCTCCTACCCTGACCAGTCACTGTCAGACGGGTCAGCAGATGTAGTCTCTCCGGCTGTCTCCTACCCTGACCAGTCACTGTCAGACGGGTCAGCAGATGTAGTCTCTCCGGCTGTCTCCTACCCTGACCAGTCACTGTCAGACGGGTCAGCAGATGTAGTCTCTCCGGCTGTCTCCTACCCTGACCAGTCACTGTCAGACGGGTCAGCAGATGTAGTCTCTCCGGCTGTCTTCTACCCTGCCCTGCGGTCACTGTCAGACGGGTCAGCAGATGTAGTCTCTCCGGCTGTCTCCTACCCTGACCAGTCACTGTCAGACGGGTCAGCAGATGTAGTCTCTCCGGCTGTCTCCTACCCTGACCAGTCACTGTCAGACGGGTCAGCAGATGTAGTCTCTCCGGCTGTCTCCTACCCTGCCCTGCGGTCACTGTCAGACGGGTCAGCAGATGTAGTCTCTCCTGCTGTCTCCTACCCTGACCAGTCACTGTCAGACGGGTCAGCACATGTAGTCTCTCCGGCTGTCTCCTACTCTGACCTGCAGTCACTGTCAGACGGGTCAGCAGATGTAGTCTCTCCGGCTGTCTCCTACCCTGGCCAGTCACTGTTAGACGGGTCAGCAGATGTAGTCTCTCCGGCTGTCTCCTACCCTGACCAGTCACTGTCAGACGGGACAGCAGATGTAGTCTCTCCGGCTGTCTCCTACCCTGACCAGTCACTGTCAGACGGGTCAGCAGATGTAGTCTCTCCGGCTGTCCCCTACCCTGACCAGTCACTGTCAGACGGGTCAGCAGATGTAGTCTCTCCGGCTGTCCCCTACCCTGACCTGCAGTCACTGTCAGACGGGTCAGCAGATGTAGTCACTCCGGCTGTCCCCTACCCTGACCAGTCACTGTCAGACGGGTCAGCAGATGTGGTCTCTCCGGCTGTCTCCCACACTGACCAGTCACTGTCAGACGGGTCAGCAGATGTAGTCTCTCCGGCTGTCTCCCACACTGACCAGTCACTGTCAGACGGGTCAGCAGATGTAGTCTCTCCGGCTGTCTCCCACACTGACCAGTCACTGTCAGACGGGTCAGCAGATGTAGTCTCTCCGGCTGTCTCCTACCCTGACCGGTCACTGTCAGACGGGTTAGCAGATGTAGTCTCTCCGGCTGTCTCCTACCCTGACCAGTCACTGTCAGACGGGTCAGCAGATGTAGTCTCTCCGGCTGTCTCCTACCCTGACCAGTCACTGTCAGACGGGTCAGCAGATGTAGTCTCTCCTGCTGTCTCCTACCCTGACCAGTCACTGTCAGACGGGTCAGCAGATGTAGTCTCCCCGGCTGTCTCCTACCCTGACCAGTCACTGTCAGACGGGTCAGCAGATGTAGTCTCTCCGGCTGTCTCCCACACTGACCAGTCACTGTCAGACGGGTCAGCAGATGTAGTCTCTCCGGCTGTCTCCTACCCTGACCAGTCACAGTCAGACGGGTCAGCAGATGTAGTCTCTCCGGCTGTCTCCTACCCTGACCAGTCACTGTCAGACGGGTCAGCAGATGTAGTCTCTCCGGATGTCTCCCACACTGACCAGTCACTGTCAGACGGGTCAGCAGATGTAGTCTCTCCGGCTGTCTCCTACCCTGACCAGTCACAGTCAGACGGGTCAGCAGATGTAGTCTCTCCGGCTGTCTCCTACCCTGACCAGTCACTGTCAGACGGGTCAGCAGATGTAGTCTCTCCGGATGTCTCCTACCCTGACCGGTCACTGTCAGACGGGTCAGCAGATGTAGTCTCTCCGGCTGTCTCCTACCCTGACCAGTCACTGTCAGACGGGTCAGCAGATGTAGTCTCTCCGGCCGTCCCCTACCCTGACCAGTCACTATCAGACGGGTCAGCAGATGTAGTCTCTCCGGCTGTCTCCTACCCTGACCAGTCACTGTCAGACGGGTCAGCAGATGTAGTCTCTCCGGCTGTCTCCTACCCTGACCAGTCACTGTCAGACGGGTCAGCAGATGTAGTCTCTCCGGCTGTCTCCTACCCTGACCAGTCACTGTCAGACGGGTCAGCAGATGTAGTCTCTCCGGCTGTCTACTACCCTGACCAGTCACTGTCAGACGGGTCAGCAGATGTAGTCTCTCCGGCTGTCTCCCGCCCTGACCAGTCACTGTCAGACGGGTCAGCAGATGTAGTCTCTCCGGCTGTCTCCTACCCTGCCCTGCGGTCACTGTCAGACGGGACAGCAGATGTAGTCTCTCCGGCTGTCTCCTACCCTGACCAGTCACTGTCAGACGGGTCAGCAGATGTAGTCTCTCCGTCTGTCTCCTACCCTGACCTGCAGTCTCTGTCAGACGGGTCAGCAGATGTAGTCTCTCCGGCTGTCTCCTACCCTGACCTGCAGTCACTGTCAGACGGGTCAGCAGATGTAGTCTCTCCGGCTGTCTCCTACCCTGACCGGTCACTGTCAGACGGGTCAGCAGATGTAGTCTCTCCGGCTGTCTCCTACCCTGACCGGTCACTGTCAGACGGGTCAGCAGTTGTAGTCTCTCCGGCTGTCTCCTACCCTGACCGGTCACTGTCAGACGGGTCAGCAGATGTGGTCTCTCCGGCTGTCTCCTACCCTGACCAGTCACTGTCAGACGGGTCAGCAGATGTAGTCTCTCCGGCTGTCTCGTACCCTGACAGTCACTATCAGACGGGTCAGCAGATGTAGTCTCTCCGGCTGTCTCCTACCCTGACCTGCAGTCACTATCAGACGGGTCAGCAGATGTAGTCTCGTCGGCTGTCTCCTACCCTGACCAGTCACTGTCAGACGGGTCAGCAGATGTAGTCTCTCCGGCTGTCCCCTACCCTGACCAGTCACTGCCAGACGGGTCGGCAGATGTGGTCTCTCCGTGTGTCTCCTACCCTGACCAGTCACTGTCAGACGGGTCAGCAGATGTAGTCTCTCCGGCTGTCTCCTACCCTGACCAGTCAGTGTCAGACGGGTCAGCAGATGTAGTCTCTCCGTCTGTCTCCTACCCTGACCAGTAACTGTCAGACGGGTCAGCAGATGTGGTCTCTCCGTGTGTCTCCTACCCTGACCAGTCACTGTCAGACGGGTCAGCAGATGTAGTCTCTCCGTCTGTCTCCTACCCTGACCAGTCACTGTCTGACGGGTCAGCAGATGTAGTCTCTCCGGCTGTCCCCTACCCTGACCGGTCACTGTCAGACGGGTCAGCAGATGTGGTCTCTCCGGCTGTCTCCTACCCTGACCAGTCACTGTCAGACGGGTCAGCAGATGTAGTCTCTCCGTCTGTCTCCTACCCTGACCAGTCAGTGTCAGACGGGTCAGCAGATGTAGTCTCTCCGTCTGTCTCCTACACTGACCTGCAGTCACTATCAGACGGGTCAGCAGATGTATTCTCTCCGGTTGTCTCCTACCCTGACCTGCGGTCACTGTCAGACGGGTCAGCAGATGTAGTCTCTCCGTCTGTCTCCTACCCTGACCAGTCACTGTCAGACGGGTCAGCAGATGTAGTCTCTCCGTCTGTCTCCTACCCTGACCAGTCAGTGTCAGACGGGTCAGCAGATGTAGTCTCTCCGTCTGTCTCCTACCCTGACCTGCAGTCACTATCAGACGGGTCAGCAGATGTAGTCTCTCCGGCTGTCTCCTACCCTGACCAGTCACTGTCAGACGGGTCAGCAGATGTAGTCTCTCCGGCTGTCCCCTACCCTGACCAGTCACTGTCAGACGGGTCAGCAGATGTGGTCTCTCCGTGTGTCTCCTACCCTGACCAGTCACTGTCAGACGGGTCAGCAGATGTAGTCTCTCCGGCTGTCTCCTACCCTGACCAGTCAGTGTCAGACGGGTCAGCAGATGTAGTCTCTCCGTCTGTCTCCTACCCTGACCAGTCACTGTCAGACGGGTCAGCAGATGTGGTCTCTCCGTGTGTCTCCTACCCTGACCAGTCACTGTCAGACGGGTCAGCAGATGTAGTCTCTCCGGCTGTCCCCTACCCTGACCGGTCACTGTCAGACGGGTCAGCAGATGTGGTCTCTCCGGCTGTCTCCTACCCTGACCAGTCACTGTCAGACGGGTCAGCAGATGTAGTCTCTCCGTCTGTCTCCTACCCTGACCAGTCAGTGTCAGACGGGTCAGCAGATGTAGTCTCTCCGTCTGTCTCCTACCCTGACCTGCAGTCACTATCAGACGGGTCAGCAGATGTAGTCTCTCCGGTTGTCTCCTACCCTGACCTGCGGTCACTGTCAGACGGGTCAGCAGATGTAGTCTCTCCGGCTGTCTCCTACCCTGACCAGTCACTGTCAGACGGGTCAGCAGATGTAGTCTCTCCGGCTGTCTCCTACCCTGACCAGTCAGTGTCAGACGGGTCAGCAGATGTAGTCTCTCCGTCTGTCTCCTACCCTGACCTGCAGTCACTATCAGACGGGTCAGCAGATGTAGTCTCTCCGGCTGTCTCCTACCCTGACCAGTCACTGTCAGACGGGTCAGCAGATGTAGTCTCTCCGGCTGTCCCCTACCCTGACCAGTCACTGTCAGACGGGTCAGCAGATGTGGTCTCTCCGTGTGTCTCCTACCCTGACCAGTCACTGTCAGACTGGTCAGCAGATGTAGTCTCTCCGGCTGTCTCCTACCCTGACCAGTCACTGTCAGACGGGTCAGCAGATGTAGTCTCTCCGGCTGTCTCCTACCCTGACCAGTCACTTTCAGACGGGTCAGCAGATGTACTCTCCGTCTGTCTCCTACCCTGACCAGTCACTGTCAGACGGGTCAGCAGATGTGGTCTCTCCGTGTGTCTCCTACCCTGACCAGTTGCTGTCAGACGGGTCAACAGATGTGGTCTCTCCGGCTGTCTCCTACCCTGACCTGCGGTCACTGTCAGACGGGTCAGCAGATGTAGTCTCTGCGGCTGTCTCCTACCCTGACCAGTCACTGTCAGACGGGTCAGCAGATGTAGTCTCTCCGGCTGTCTCCTACCCTGACCAGTCACTGCCAGACGGGTCAGCAGATGTAGTCTCTCCGGCTGTCTCCTACCCTGACCAGTCACTGTCAGACGGGACAGCAGATGTAGTCTCTCCGGCTGTCTCCTACCCTGACCAGTCTCTGTCAGACGGGACAGCAGATGTAGTCTCTCCGGCTGTCTCCTACCCTGATCAGTCACTGTCTGACGCGTCAGCAGATGTAGTCTCTCCGGCTGTCTCCTACCCTGACCAGTCACTGTCAGGCGGGTCAGCAGATGTAGTCTCTCCGGCTGTCCCCTACCCTGACCTGCAGTCACTGTCAGACAGCAGATGTGGTCTCTCCGTGTGTCTCCTACCCTGACCTGCAGTCACTGTCAGACGGGTCAGCAGATGTAGTCTCTCCGGCTGTCTCCTACCCTGACCAGTCACTGTCAGACGGGTCAGCAGATGTAGTCTCTCCGGCTGTCTCCTACCCTGACCTGCAGTCACTGTCAGACAGCAGATGTAGTCTCTCCGGCTGTCCCCTACCCTGACCGGTCACTGTCAGATGGGTCAGCAGATGTAGTCTCTCCGGCTGTCTCCTACCCTGACCTGCAGTCACTGTCAGACGGGTCAGCAGATGTAGTCTCTCCGGCTGTCTCCTACCCTGACCAGTCACTGTCTGACGGGTCAGCAGATGTAGTCTCTCCGGCTGTCTCCTACCCTGACCGGTCACTGTCAGACGGGTCAGCAGATGTAGTCTCTCCGGCTGTCTCCTACCCTGACCAGTCACTGTCAGACGGGTCAGCAGATGTAGTCTCTCCGGCTGTCTCCTACCCTGACCAGTCACTGTCAGACGGGATAGCAGATGTAGTCTCTCCGGCTGTCTCCTACCCTGACCTGCAGCCTCTGTCAGACGGGACACTCCAGGCTACTCAGTCTCTAAGTTGGCGCTGCACCCGTGACAGCTTATGGCAGGAACTTCTACATTTTGCCGTTTATGATAGTATTTCATGTTATTTTTATGTTTTTCTGTGCCATTCTGGATTATTGTGTGCCAGGACTACTTCTGATGGCGACTGTGTTTGTGGGTGTTGTGCCTGGTTGCTTGAATTGTGCGCAGTTAGAAGATCGGGTATTCCTCCTCCGACCAGTGTTGAGCCTTGTTGCAACAGTTTGGTACCCGAGGTCACCATTAAGGCCAACATTATTGCAGCTGTCTTTCATCCACTGACAACTTTGCAGAATTTTCACAGCCCGGAAAAGGGAAAGGGGTTGTGTGTGGGGCTGTCCAACACAACAGCACGGCAGTTCTGCTCTGTCTGTCAGTTCACCGGCTCTTGAATGCCTCCAGTCCTCAAATATGGAAGAGGAGATGCTGGAGAAGACAGCACACCAGTTGTGACAAGGAGAACAGCAATATGTGTACACGTCCGTGATCTGACCTGATGAACAGCCAGTAGCTGAGAGCGGTGGGTTGTCATTCACGGGCTCTCACTTTTGGATGGATGCACGAGGATACCTGCAGATACACCGGCAAGTTCACACTGGGGAGAGGCCGTTCACCTGCTCCGGGTGTGGGACAGGATTCTTCCAATCATCCGATCTGCAGAAATACCAGAGCGGTCGCTCGGGGAGAGCCCGTTCACCAGCGGCGAGTGCGGGAAGGGTTCAATCGAGCTCCTGAAGCTCCAGCCGTTTCACGCAGGGGGAAGCAGCTGTACACCTCTTCAGAGAGTTTCATTCAGGTAACCCACCTTCAGAGGCTCCAGAGAGTTTACAATAAGTAGAGGCCATACTTTTGTCCTGAGTGAGCAAAGAGATTTGCTCAGTCATCTCACCTGCTGAAACATTAACAACTTCACACCAGGGAGGAAGTTCAAGTCAGCTGACTGTTAAATGTTTAAAAATGAAGGTGACTAAACCGAGCTGCGAGTTGACAAGGGACCGTTAATGTCAAATTCTGCTGATATTGCAGCAGTTCCTCACACCCAGGACTGGACCCTGGTCACTCAGCTTTGCAGGGGTTTGTTAAACCAGAACTCCATCGGATACAGGAGCACAATCAGGCCATTCGGCCCATCGAGTCCCCTCTGGCATTTCATCAGGGTTCAATTCTGATTCATCGTTCAACACACAATCCGGAATAGCTGATCCCCAGTGTGTTCAACCAGCAGCAGCTCGATACAGACATTCTACAAACTCCCCCCTCTTGGTAATCAACAGTAACTAAATTTTCCTAATTGATATCCGTTATGACTATCGTAACATAGCCCTTTTGACATGCATTTTGTCTCACGTTGTGATTTGATGATCACATCCTTACTATGGTTGGAGTTCTGCATATAGATTATCTCAGGGTCTTGTTACACTTAATGCTTCTTTGCTCTACCCTCAGAGATTCTACATCTTCTGATCCTATGCCGCCTCTCTTTTGTAATGATTTCATTTCATATTTACCAGCACAGCCACCCATCCCCTTTGCCTACCTACCTGTTTTTTTTATACAAGGTGCCTGCTTGGAGGTTAAGTTCCGGTTTATAATCTTCTTTCAGCCACGATACAGAGATGTAAACAAATCACACTGTGCTAAAAGTTCACCTCTGTTATTCTGTATATTGCGCACATTCAAATATAATACATTCAGTCCTGCAAACATCGCCCTTATGGATGTTATCCCACTTTAGCACTGCAACTCCGTTGATGCAATTTTGACCTGACATCAGCCTTTGCTTGCTTTACTCTCACTGCACATTATCCCTGTTGCCAACCAACACTAGCACTCACACTCCGGTTACTGGTGTTTCTTATGGGTCGTCTAATAGTAACAGGGATATCGAAGAGCAGATAGGCAAACAGATCCTGGAAAGGTGTTTTAATAACAGAGTTGTTGTGATGGGAGATCTGCATTTCCCGAATATCGATTGGCATCTCCCTAGAGCGAGGGGTTTAAATGGGATAGAGTTTGTTAGCTATGTTCAGGAGGGTTTCTTGACACAGTATGTAGATAAGCCTATAAGAGGAGAGGTTGTATTTGATTTGGTATTGGGAAATGAACCTGGTTAGGTGTCAGATCTCTCAGTAGGAGAGCATTTGGAGATAGTGATCATAATTCTATCTCCTTTACAATAGCATTGGAGAGACATAGGAACAGACAGGAAAGCGTTTAATTGGGGTAAGGGGAATTATGAGGCTATCAGGCAGGAAATTGGAGGCTTAAATTGGAAACGGATGTTCTCAGGGAAAAGTACGGAAGAAATTAGAAAATATTCAGGGGATATTTGTGTCGAGCTCTGTATGGGTACGTTCCAATGAGACAGGGAAGTTATCGTGGGGTACAGGAATCATGATGTACAAAGGCTGCAATTAATCTAGTCAAGAAGAACATCAACGTTTACAAAAGGTTCAGAGAGATAGGTAATGTTAGAGATCTTGAAGATTATAAGGCTACTAGGAAGGAGCTTAAGAAGGAAATTAAGAGAGTCAGAAGGGGCCATGAGAAGGCCCTGGCGGGAAGAATTAGGGAAAACCCCAAATAGGAAAATGTGTTTGGAACCGGAGAACATAGCAGAAGTACTCAATGAATACTTTACTTCAGTATTCACTATGGAAAAGGATTGTAGTGATGTCTTGCAGCAGACTGTAAAAAAACTTGAGCATGTAGGTATTAAGAAAGAGGATGTGCTGTAGCTTTTGGAAAGCGTCAAGTTGGATAAGTCGCCCGGACCAGACGAAATGTACCCCAGGATATTGTGGGAGGCGAGGGAGGAGATTGCTGAGCCTCTGGTGATGATCTTTGCCTCATCAATGGGGACGGGAGAGGTTCCCGAGGATTGGAGGGTTGCGGATGTTGTTCCTTTATCAAGAAAGGGAGTAGGCGTAGCCCAGGGAATTTAGACCAGTAAGTCTTGCGTCAGTGGTTGGTAAGATGATGGAGAAGGTCCTGAGAGGTAGGATTTATGAACACTTGGAGATATATAACATGATTAGGAGTATTCAGCATGGCTTTGTCAAGGGCAGGTCGTGCCTTACGAGCCTGATTGAATTTTTTGACGATGTGACTAAACAGATTGATGAAGGAAGAGCAGTAGATTTACTGTATATGGATTTCAGCAAGGCATTTGATAAGGTACCCTATGCAAGGCTTATTGAGAAAGTAGGGGGGCTTGGGATCCAACGGGACATTGCCTTGTGGATCCAGAACTGGCTTGCCCACAGAAGTTGTAGACAGGTCATATTCTGCATGGAGGTCGGTCACCAGTGGAGTGCCTCAGGGATCTGTTCTGCGACCCTTACTCTTGTGATTTTTATATATTACCTGCATGAGTAAGTGGAGGGATGGTTTACTAAGTTTGCTGATAACACAAAGGTTGGAGGTGTTGTGGATAGTGTGGTGGGCTGTCAGAGGTTACAGCGGGATATTAATAGGATGCAAAACTCGGTTGAGAAATGGCAGATGGATTTCAATCTAGATAAGTGTGAAGTGGTTCGTTTTGGTAGGTCAAATATGATAGTAGAATAAGAGGATCAGAGGGATCTTGGGATCCGATCCCACAGGACTCTCAAAGCAACTGCGCAGGTTGACTCTGTCGTTAAGAAGGCGTATGGTGTATTAGCCTTCATTAATCGTGGAATTGAACTGAGGAGCCGAGAGGTAATGTTGCAGCTATATCGGACCCTGGTCAGACACCACTTAAGAGTATTGTGCTCAGTTCTGGTCGCCTTACTACAGGAAGGATGTGGAAGCCATAGAAAGTGTGCAGAGATTTACAAGGATGTTGGCTGGATTGGGGAGCATGCCTTATGAGAATAGGTTGAGTGAACGGGGCCTTTTCTCCTTGATTAGAGGTGACCTGCTAGAGGTGTACAAGACGAGAGGCATTGACCGTCTGGATAGTCAGAGGCTTTTTCCCAGAGCTGAACTGGTTGCCACAAGAGGACACAGGTTTAAGGTGCTGGGGAGTAGGTACAGAGGAGATGTCAGGGGTAAGTTTTTTACTGAGAGAGAGGTGAGTGCGTGGAATGGGCTGCCGGCAACGTTGGTGGAGGCGGATACGATAGGAGTTTTTTAAGAGGCTTTTAGATGGGTACATGGAGCTTAGTAAAATGGAGAGTTATAGGTAAGCCTAGTAATTTCTAAGGTAGGGACGTGTTCGGCTCATCTTTGTGGGCCGAAGAGCCTGTATTGTGCTGTAAGTTTTCTGTGTTTCTATGAGACAGCTTTTTAGAGCAGCTTGTGTTTGGGCCTACTCGGAAAAAATGCCATTTGAGATTTGCTGTGGTGTAATAAACCAGATCTTCTTCCGGAGCTTAAATTAAAGGAACCCTGAGGAGGCAGTGATCATACTACAATTTAATTCATATTGCAATTTCTGAGGGAGAAGCCCAAGTCACATGTATGAGTCTCGCAATGTAATAAAGGGAATTACAGAGGCATGTGTGAGGAGCATGTCCAGTTGAATTGGAGGAGAATGCTGCATGGATGATGGCTGAACAGAGATGGTTAAAGTATCTGGAAGTAGTTTACAAGGCTCAGGATAGACATGTCCCATAGAAGAAGTTCTCAAGTGGCAGAGGTAGGCATCCGTGGCTGACAAGGGAAGTTAAGGAATGCGTTAACTCTAAGGAAATGGCATATCAGGTTGCAAAAGTGAGTGGGACGTTGGATTATTGGGATGCATTTAAAGTCCAACAAAAGGCAACTGGAAGGCCGTTAAGAATGGTAAAGATGAAACATGAGGGTCAACTAGCCAATCATATAAATCAGGATACTAAAAGTTATTTTTTCCCAGTTACAGAAAGAGTGAAAGGGAGATAAGAGGTGATGTTGGAAAATAAAGCTCGTGAAGTAGTAATGGGAAACAAAGAAATGGCAGGTGGATTTGATGAAACTTTGCATCAGTCTTCACTGTTGAAAGACACAGCAGGAGTGAATGCCTTTGCTATTACAAAAGAGAAAGTGCCAGACAAACTCAAAGGTCGTAAGGTGGACAATTTACCTGGACCAGATGGACTACATCCCTGAGTCCCGAGAGATGTTGCTGAAGAGATAACGGATGCATTGGTCACGATCTTTCAAGGATCATTTGATTCTGGTAAGGTCCTAAAGGACTGTGAAATGGAACATTGCACTCTTTAAGAAGGGAAGAAGGCAAAAGGAAGGAAGTATAGGCCAGATAGCCTGACCTCAGTGGTTGGGAAAGTATTGTAGTCTTTTATCGAGGATAACTTTTCAAGGTATTTGGAGACTAATGACAAAATAAGTCAATGTCAACATGGTTTCTGCAAAGGGAAATCGTGCTGGCCAAATCTGTTAGTGGTCTTTGAGGAAGGCAAAAGGAGGGTGGACAAATGAGAGGGAGTGAGTATCATTTGCGTGGATTTTCAAAAGCCCTTTGATGAGGCACATGAGGCTGCTGAATAAGGTAAGATCCTATGGCGTTACAGAAAAGATACTGGCATGGACAGAGGAATGGCTGACAGGCAGGAGACAGCGGGTGGGAATAAAGGGGGTCTTTTCTGGTTGGCTGCCGGTGACTCAGGGGTTGGTATTGGGACCACTAGTTTTCACATTGTCTGTCAATGATTGAGATAATGAATTGATGACTTTGTGGCAAAGTTTGTGAATGATACAAAGATTGGTAGAGGGGTAGGTAGTGCTGAGGAAGCAATGCGATTGCAGCAAATTGGAAGAATTGAAAAAAAAGTGGCAGATTGCAGTGTTGGGAAATGTCAAAGGAATAATGGTGCGGTGTTACGAACTATAACGTTTTAGAAACAAATCGGCAGCAAGAGATTTCACACTTAGTCAAGTTTTAATGTTCAAACCACTTTCCTTATTAGTATCTACTTATAATATAGTAACTCGAACAAGATAAACAAAAGTTAACAGTATAATGTGTAGACATGCGTGTAAATATAGCTCCCAAACTATATTGAGCCTGGGGGAACAAGGCTTAGAGTCTTGAGATGGTAAAGTAGGAAAGTTCTGTCATCCACGTAATAAATGATGGGAGAGAGATATTTGTAATTCAGGGTGAAACGTAGAGAAAGGGCGGTTACATCTTTCCACAGGTAAATGAAACATCCGTCGGCGAAGGTCTTGCCCGTCGTGTCGTTCCAAATCAACATACGAATTATCATCAAAACGACCTGTCACAGGAATACCACACAACATACCCAGGCAAGGGTTAACACACAAGTGGTCCAACAGGATATCCCAGAATCCACTCCTACGGATTATACAAAGTGACAGTCCCACATTCATTGTGTACAGTGTGCTGATATTTAACCCAATCATCAGGATGACAGAACTTACCTACTTTACCATCTCAAGACTCTAAGCCTTGTTCCCCCAGGCTCAATATAGTTTGGGAGCTATATTTACACACAGATATACACATAACATTGTTAACTTTTGTTTATCTTGTTCGAGCTTAAAAGAGTTCCAAACCATCGCAGTGACCAGCCGAAGTCCCAGCAGCTGGTATTCTCTCTCTCTCTCTGTCTCTCTCTCTCTCTCTCTGTCACTCTCTCTCTCTCTCTCTCTCTCTCTCTCTCTGTCACTCTGTCTCTCTCTGTCTCTCTCTCTCTTTCTCTCTCTCTCTGTCACTCTCTCTCTGTCACTCTCTCTCTCTCTCTCTCTGTCACTCTCTCTCTCTCTCTCTCTCTCTCTCTGTCACTCTCTCTGTCTGTCTGTCTCTCTCTCTCTCTCTCTGTCACTCTCTCTGTCTCTGTCTCTCTCTCTCTGTCACTCTGTCTCTCTCTCTCTCTCTCTCTCTCGTCCCTCTCTCTGTCTCTCTCTCTCTCTCTCGTCCCTCTCTCTGTCTGCTTCAGCCCGTGACTGACGTCATAGACCCGCCTCACTCGGGCGCTTAAAGCGACAGTCCACAGTAAACAAAACTGGGTTCGTAACATCGGACTACTATATAAATGGAGAGAAACTTCAAACATCAGAGGTGCAGAAGGAGTGAGTAATTCTCGTGCAAGGGTCCCAGAAGGTGATTTTTCAGGTTGAGTCTGTGGTAAAGAAAGGAAATGCAATGTTGAATTTTCTTTGATAAGGAATAGAATATTCAAACAAGGAGATATAGCTAAGCCTTTATAAGGCACAACTCAGGCCGCACTTGGAGTTTTGACAACGTTTTGTGTCCTATATCTCAGAAAGAAAGGGGGAAAGCTACCAAGTGCTGAAAGGACTAGATAGGGTGGATGAGGAGAGGTTATTTCATCTGGTGGGAGGCATCAAGACCAGAAGGCACAGCCACAAAATTTGGGGGAGTGTTTCTGAACAGAGGGAAGGAGGAATATTTTTGGTCAGAGTAGTGAACCAGTGGAATACTCTATCGCAGTGGAGGCCAAGTGCGTGAAGGTGTGGCGATGGGGACTTGGTTTCCGCGTTGTAAAAATCAAACTCTCCCGACTCGTAACTGAGATAATCTCCCACCTTCCCGGGGATGGGTCCGTAAAGGAGACGGTACTCAGGGAGAAGGAGAAAACTGAGCATGTTATAATCCCGATGTACCACGTCACCATTCCGCCTGATGACCAGAATCCGGTCTTCGGACTTGGCATGATCCCTCCCTTCCTCTCCACAGACTCTGCGGCGACTCCCAGCCACCAGTCCACATTCCCCTCCACCTCCACCTCCCAGTAATATCTCCCCGATGTGAATCCCTCCGATCACAGCCAGCTTTTTGAATCTCTTCCCCGTGTCAGGGAGATCCCTCCAGATCTTGGTCCATCTCACACTCTTCCGATCCTCAGACACCTCGAGACACGGATTCGCCGTTTCCACATCCAGGGTGACAGAGACTGGGGGGAGAAGCAGAGAATGAGAGAGCTTCCGGGGATTGGGGGGAGACTCGGACAGCGCGGCCTCGGGACCAGTGGAAAGGCCGCTGTGCCTCAGGCGCGGTCGGGTGGCCGACATGAACTTTTCCCGAGGTTTGACCTGATGAAAGCGAATGGACAACTAATAGCTCCTCAAGCTTTTTTCCGCTGGACGAACAGCAGGGATTTCCCGAGATCAAACAGACAGAAAATGCTGGAGGAACGTCGCGGTTCAGGCAGCATGTGTGGAAAGAGATAAACAGTCGAAATCTTCCCTCAAGAACATAAATAAATAGAAGATTTGACATCAGAAACGAGTGCGGGAAAGGGGTGGATTCAGATGGGAAGGGGGCGAGTGAATGGATTTAAACTGGAGGCCACAGAGTTTTTGTTGGCCCAACTTGTTCGTGTCAACCAGCTTACTTTAATGAGCAAGTCCCATTTCCCCATTATTCCTTCCCCCCTTTCTTATCCGCGTACCTGGCAAACATTGTCCCCGTATCCATCTCTACAGTTAATCAAGGTGTAAACAGAGATAACCCTCTTCCCTGTCCACTATACCATGAATTTTAGTGTCATCCAGAATCCTCTCTGTATCCTCCCTGTTGAGCCCTGAAAGAAAATTGTGTTTCCCTGAGATCTCCTCTCATTCTTCTAAACAGAGAAAAGAGAACATAGAACAGTACAGCACAGCACAGGATCAGGCCCTTCATTCGAAGTTAACATTGATTTGTAAGTGTGAAATGGGGGAGTGTGAAGGTTCGAGACAGTAAAGAAGGTGAAAATGGGAACCAGTAGGGGAGAGATGAACGGCAGATTGAACCAGAACCAGGTGAGGGAGGAGTGGAAAGCCTGTGGGTGAACTGTGTGTGTAGACGTAACGAGAAGCTGGAAGGGGATAAGGATCCCTTTGTACCCTTTCCCACAACCCGCAGCCCCTCATCAGGACAGAGGAAGAATTTGCAGGGACCCTCAAGCAGCACAGGTTCTGATAAAGTGTTTCAGTCTGAACTGTCGACTGTTTACTCTTTTCCATACATGCTTCCTGGCCTTATGAGTTCCTTCAGCATTATGTGTGTGTTGCTCCGCTTTAAATATACTCAGTTATTTGCCTTCACAGCAGCTTGTGGCAGATTCACTATCGTGTGGCTAAAGGAATTCCTGCTCATCTCTGTTCTAAATGGACACCCGCTAGTCGGAGGCTGTGCCATCTGGTCCTAGACTCACCAACTATAGAAAACATCCTCCCAATATCAGCTCTCTCTAGAGAAATTTCAAGGAGATCAGAAGAGACCCTCCATCAGGGACTGTACTGCTTGGATTACCAGCATCTGCAGATTTTCTCGAACCTGATTTTTAAAGCAGGAGTTGATAGGGTAAACTTCCTGATTAGCCAGGGCGTCAAATGTTAATGGGGAGGAGGCGGAAGGAAAGACAACAGGTACAGGAGAAGGCCATTCTGCCCTTCGAGTCAGCACCGCCATTCACTGTGATCATGGCTGAGCAAACACAATCAGTACCCCATTCCTGCCCTCTCCCCACATCCCTTGACTCCGCTATCTTTAAGAGCTCTATCTAACTCTTTCTTGAAAGCATCCAGAGAATTGGCCTCCACTGCCTTCTGAGGCAGAGCATACCACAGATCAACAACTCTCAGGATGAAAAAGTTTTTCCTCAACTCTGTTCTAAATGGCCTATCCCTTATTCTTAAACTGTGGCTTCTGGTTTTGGACTCCCCCAATATCGGGACCGTTTTTTCCTGCCTCTAGCGCGAGTTGAGAAGGATAATAAATCAGCCATTCTTCTAAACTCCAGTGAATACAGGCCCAGAACCATCAATCACTCCTCATATGTTAACTCTTTCATTCCAGAATTATTCTTGCGGACCTCCTGGACCCTCTCCAATGCCAGCACATCTTTTCCAATATAAGGGACCCCAAACTGCCCACAATACTCTAAGTGTGGTCTGACCAATGCCCTATAATACCTCAGAATCGCATCCTTGCTCTTGTATTCTAATTCTCTCAAAATGGATGGTAACATTGAGCTTGCCGACCTTATCACTGAATCAAACTGCAAGTTAACTTTTAGGGAATCCTGCCCAAGGACACCCAAATCTCTTTGCACCTCTGATTTTTGAAGTTTCGCCCTGTTTACGAACTTATCTCTGCCTTTATTCTTTCTACCAAAGTGCATGCACGACTGTCCTACTCGATAATCCAGCTGTTCCTTATTTGCCCATTTCCTGATCTGTCTCTGTCCTTCCCCAGTTTCCGAGCTTCTGCAGCACTACCTGCCGCTTCACCTATCTCCATATCATTTGCAAGCTTGGCCACAAAGGCAACAATTCGGTCATCCAAATCATTCTTTGCCTATCTTGGTGTAGATTCTCAGTATCAGTAATTGTGGTGTTAACTGTTCAGGCGAACAAAATAGCTTCTCTGCATTGTTATAATAAAACGGCTCCTCTGTAATGTTATTTAATACTGTAATGGGTTTCTGTGTCTGGAGTGTTTCGGTTATAACTGCAGATAAGTGGGAATCTAACCAATGGAGAATTGTTATGCTATCTTGTATGTGTGAGCTGAGCGAGAGTTCGCGTTCTTTTTTCTGAAGGCGGGCAAGGAGGACGGGCGTGTGAGGAGCGGACAGCGGTTCCAGGGCGGCGGATACCGGACGTCGGCGGTTCGGACGGTGGCCGAAGGCTCGGAAGGTCGCTGTGGGTGGAACCGGAGCCATGAGCTCCAACGTATTTAAAATATTATGCGCACAAACTGATGAGCTTACTGATTTGGCGCCTTTATTTGCTCTGCTTCTACCAAGCCATTACTAGCTATAACTATAAAGTTGCAATTATTTACTCGTCTTTGGTGTCTTGTCTAATATTTGTGTTGCGAGCGTGTACTGGGGTGGGGGGGGGGGGGGTGGCATTACACCGTATTTACACCGAAGTATTGCACTATTGGCGGGGCGACGGCGGTACACCCTGAACGAACGGGGTAAGTTGGGGGAACGGATGCTACATTTGTGGGGTTTCTCGTCCGGGATTTGAATTATTTGAATGTGTCAGATATGGTGTAATTCGCCCTGGTTTAAACGAGGAGAGGTGGATTCGGATAAGACTGAACTCTGGTGTGAGGTCGAGGGAATACCAATTAGTCATAAGTGGGGGTGGGCATGCAATGTTTTGTTTTCAAATATTGACAGCAAATGGCGACAAACCGGCCAAAGCTGAACGCGACGGAGGTGAACCAGACACAACAGTGCAGGCGATGCTCAGAAAGCTCCAGGGCAAGTAATGACAGTTATTTCGAGTGAAAATGACTTTAGTGACAATGGTCAGTAGATCGGCCAATGTCATGGCCACCAGGTAGAGAGTGATGCAGGTTGACAGGCCGCACTCTCCACGGATAGGATCACCATCGCCAGTAAATTCACTGGGGAGGGAGAGCGAGAGAGAAAGAGAGAGAGAGAGAGAGAGAGAGAGAGAGAGAGAGAGAGAGAGAGAGAGAGAGAGAGAGAGAGAGAGAGAGAGAGAGAGAGAGAGAGAGAGAGAGAGAGAGAGAGAGAGAGAGAGAGAAAACGAACTGTGGAGGGAGGGAGGGAGGGAGGGAGGGAGGGAGAGAGAGAGAGAGAGCATTACTGAACACATTCTCCGGGAATTAACACGTGATCGGGCGAACAGCCCAGCGCATCTGTAGTTGTGAACTTCCATGATTCAGGAGATTTACAAAGACAGGCGTGAATAAAGGGCTCGAAGGATCATTTGGGACCCAAGTCACACAACTACAATTTATTTCAGCTGCTACCATCGGGAAAACGGTGCCGCAGCGTGAAACCCAGGACCAACAGGCTCCGGGACAGCTTCTTCCACCAGGCCATTAACACGCGCTGAGTGGAGTGTATTCCTATGATACATTGACTATTCTATTCATTATAAATTAATGTAAATTACCACCCTGACCTTCATACATGTGAAGGATGTAGAAATAAAGTCAATTCAATTCAATACAATTCAAACCCTCCCCGTCTGACCTTCTGAAGAGCTGCTTGGCCTCGGCACTGGGACAAATATGAAACCCGTCCCATTCAAACCCTCCCAGTCTGACCTTCCCGGAAAGCTGTCTTTTCCCAGCACTGGGACAAATAGGAACACATTCCCATTCAAACCCTCCCAGTCTGACCTTCCGGAAAGCTGTCTGTTCCCAGCACTGGGACAAATATGAAACCCGTCCCATTCAAACCCTCCCAGTCTGACCTTCCCGGAAAGCTGTCTGTTCCGAGCACTGGGACAAATAGGAACACCGTCCCATTCAAACCCTCCCAGTCTGACCTTCCCGGAAAGCTGTCTGTCCCCAGCACTGGGACAAATAGGAACACATTCCCATTCAAACCCTCCCAGTCTGACCTTCCCGGAAAGCTGTCTGTTCCCAGCACTGGGACAAATAGGAACACCGTCCCCTTCAAACACTCCCAGTCTGACCTTCCCGGAGAGCTGTCTGTTCCCGCACTGGGACAAATAGGAACACCGTCCCATTCAAACCCTCCCAGTCTGACCTTCCCGGAAAGCTGTCTGTTCCCAGCACTGGGACAAATAGGAACACCGTCCGGTTCAAACCCTCCCAGTCTGACCTTCCCGGAAAGCTGTCTGTTCCCAGCACTGGGACAAATAGGAACACATTCCCGTTCAATCCCCCCCAGTCTGACCTTCCCGGAAAGCTGTCTGTTCCCAGCACTGGGACAAATAGGAACACCGTCCCGTTCAAACCCTCCCAGTCTGACCTTCCCGGAAAGCTGTCTGTTCCCAGCACCGGGACAAATAGGAACACCGTCCCATTCAAACCCTCCCAGTCTGACCTTCCCGGAAAGCTGTCTGTTCCCAGCACTGGGACAAATAGGAACACCGTCCCATTCAAACCCTCCCAGTCTGACCTTCCCGGAAAGCTGTCTGTTCCCAGCACTGGGACAAATAGGAACACATTCCCGTTCAAACCCTCCCAGTCTGTCCTTCCCGGAAAGCTGTCTGTTCCCAGCACTGGGACAAATAGGAACACCGTCCCATTCAAACCCTCCCAGTCTGACCTTCCCGGAAAGCTGTCTGTTCCCAGCACTGGGGCAAATAGGAACGCATTCCCGTTCAAACCCCCAGTCTGACCTTCCCGGAAAGCTGTCTGTTCCCAGCACTGGGACAAATAGGAACACCGTCCCATTCAAACCCTCCCAGTCTGACCTTCCCGGAAAGCTGTCTGTTCCCAGCACTGGGACAAATAGGAACACCGTCCCATTCAAACCCTCCCAGTCTGACCTTCCGGAAAGCTGTCTGTTCCCTGCACTGGGACAAATAGGAATACCGTCCCATTCAAACCCTCCCAGTCTGACCTTCCCGGAAAGCTGTCTGTCCCCAGCACTGGGACAAATAGGAACACCGTCCCGTTCAAACCCTCCCAGTCTGACCTTCCCGGAAAGCTGTCTGTCCCCAGCACTGGGACAAATAGGAACACCGTCCCGTTCAAACCCTCCCAGTCTGAGCTTCCCGGAAAGCTGTCTGTTCCCAGCACTGGGACAAATAGGAACACCGTCCCCTTCAAACCCTCCCAGTCTGACCTTCCCGGAAAGCTGTCTGTTCCCAGCACTGGGACAAATAGGAACACATTCTCCTTCAAACCCTCCCAGTCTGACCTTCCCGGAAAGCTGTCTGTTCCCAGCACTGGGACAAATAGGAACACATTCCCGTTCAAACCCTCCCAGTCTGACCTTCCCGGAAAGCTGTCAGTTCCCAGTACTGGGACAAATAGGAACACCGTCCCATTCAAACCCTCCCAGTCTGACCTTCCCGGAAAGCTGTCTGTTCCGAGCACTGGGACAAATAGGAACACCGTCCCATTCAAACCCTCCCAGTCTGACCTTCCCGGAAAGCTGTCTGTTCCCAGCACTGGGACAAATAGGAACACATTCTCCTTCAAACCCTCCCAGTCTGACCTTCCCGGAAAGCTGTCTGTTCCCAGCACTGGGACAAATAGGAACACATTCCCGTTCAAACCCTCCCAGTCTGACCTTCCCGGAAAGCTGTCAGTTCCCAGTACTGGGACAAATAGGAACACCGTCCCATTCAAACCCTCCCAGTCTGACCTTCCCGGAAAGCTGTCTGTTCCGAGCACTGGGACAAATAGGAACACCGTCCCATTCAAACCCTCCCTGTCTGACCTTCCCGGAAAGCTGTCTGTTCCCAGCACTGGGACAAATAGGAACACATTCCCGTTCAATCCCTCCCAGTCTGACCTTCCCGGAAAGCTGTCTGTTCCCAGCACTGGGGCAAATAGGAACGCATTCCCGTTCAAACCCCCAGTCTGACCTTCCCGGAAAGCTGTCTGTTCCCAGCACTGGGACAAATAGGAACACCGTCCCATTCAAACCCTCCCAGTCTGACCTTCCCGGAAAGCTGTCTGTTCCCAGCACTGGGACAAATAGGAACACCGTCCCATTCAAACCCTCCCAGTCTGACCTTCCCGGAAAGCTGTCTGTTCCCTGCACTGGGACAAATAGGAATACCGTCCCATTCAAACCCTCCCAGTCTGACCTTCCCGGAAAGCTGTCTGTCCCCAGCACTGGGACAAATAGGAACACCGTCCCGTTCAAACCCTCCCAGTCTGAGCTTCCCGGAAAGCTGTCTGTTCCCAGCACTGGGACAAATAGGAACACCGTCCCCTTCAAACCCTCCCAGTCTGACCTTCCCGGAAAGCTGTCTGTTCCCAGCACTGGGACAAATAGGAACACATTCTCCTTCAAACCCTCCCAGTCTGACCTTCCCGGAAAGCTGTCTGTTCCCAGCACTGGGACAAATAGGAACACATTCCCGTTCAAACCCTCCCAGTCTGACCTTCCCGGAAAGCTGTCAGTTCCCAGCACTGGGACAAATAGGAACACATTCCCATTCAAACCCTCCCAGTCTGACCTTCCCGGAAAGCTGTCTGTTCCCAGCACTGGGACAAATAGGAACACCGTCCCATTCAAACCCTCCCAGTCTGACCTTCCCGGAAAGATGTCTGTTCCCAGCACTGGGACAAATAGGAACACATTCCCCTTCAAACCCTCCCAGTCTGACCTTCCCGGAAAGCTGTCTGTCACTAGCACTAGTAAAACTCTGGAGAAAGTGTCATTAAAGGCAAGAGTCGATTCCATGAATTGGAGGAGAGACTGAGGTTTAGTTCCGATTGTCATTAAATATGAAAAATCAGAATATTAAAAAGTGAGGATCCATTTGTTTGAAAGGTATTTGTACAATTATCATCTTTGAATGATCATAAACAAGTTCACACTGATTAGCTCACATAAATACCTATCATGAATTGTTCTGCTCACTCACTAGAAACGCCATTAACAACAATAAACACGTATAATATTATCTCCACGCTCAGAGACCCATCCAACATTGCAGACATTTTCCCTGACCAGTTTTCTGCCCCCTCCCCCAATCCCCGTGCTACAGGCGATCTCTCGGAATGAAATGTCAGGCCTGGGGTTATTAATACTACTTATCGAATCCACAGGGATGATTTCAACAGATTTTAAAATAAAATTTTACATTATCTACTTCAGAGAGTTGCAATCTCCACTGTGACAGATTGCGATTAATTTAGTGAATTAATATTTGGACCATTTATGGGAGTTACTTTGTCCCAACAAATGTCACTGAACCTTCCAAGGTTCCTTATCAATTAAGTGAGCTTCCACTGTAAATATGTACTTCCAAGGAACCATTTGTCATAAGGTGAATTATACAGCTCTTGTTACATGCACATTCAGGATGAATGATAATGAAGTTAAGGTTGAAGGATAATCAGGTTGAATGAAATTGTGTGATAATGCCGGGAGTTTGAAGTTAATAACTCATCTCCTTCTATCTTAGGCCACGAACTCATCAATCACCCCTGCTGAGGAGCTGGACTAAGTGTGTCAATACAAGGGGGGACTATATTGAAAAATAAGTGTGCTAGGTTTTCTAAATTTGACTGCTGCCTTAGGCCATGAACTTATCAAGCACCCCCCCCACCGTAGCTACAGGCTTTTATATTTGTTTAATTAGATCTGTCCTTGATTATGGCTGTGTGGCTTATAGATCAGCTTAATATTTAACTTTAACACATTAGGGTGTGATACAAGCACATGCTTTAAGACTATGTTGTGGTTCAGTAAGGTCACCCTCTGTTTCTGGTTTACTGGTTGAAATGGGACAACTACCCTGACCATTGCGGAGACTGCAGATATTAGCATATTGCATTAACTTGAAATTGTGTTAGAAAACGGCTGACGTCAGCGACGAGCGCGGGCTTTCAAAAGCGACCCACTTTCAGGAGCGGGCAGCGTCGGTGCGCAGGAGCAGAATGCTGGGCTTTCGCTCAGCGGGCTTCGGCGCAAGAGGACTTCGGCAAGAAGCCTGCTTTTCATTTATTCTGACTAATCTGGGATCAGGTAATGGGGGAGACAGTTAGAGCAGTGGTGTGCACCTGCAAGAGGTGCGTCCAGCTGCAGCTCCTATCAGACCGAGTTAGGGAATTGGAGCAGGAGCTGGATGAACTACGGATCATTCGGGAGGCAGAGGCAGAGATAGATAAGAGTTATCGGGAGGCAGTCACACCGAAAAGACAGGAGGTAGGCAAATGGGTGACAGTCAAGAGAGGCAGGGGGAGCAGACAGAGAGAGAAGAGCACCCCTGTGGCCGTTCCCATCAAAAATAAGTATACCGTTTTGGATACTGTTGGTGGGGATGACCTACCAGAACAAGCTGCAGTGGTCCTGTCTCTGGCACTGAGGTTGCACCCTTGACTAGGAAGGGGAGGAGGGAAGAGAAGAGAGCGGTATTGATAGGGGATTCTATAGTCAGGGGGACGGATAGGAGATTTTGTGGGGAAGATCGGGAGTCTCGGATGATATGTTGCTTCCCTGGTGCTGGGGTCCGAGACATCTCAGATCGGGTGCAGGCTATTCTCGAGAGGGAGGGCAAGAATCCAGATGTTGTGGTCCATGTAGGGACCAATGACGTGGGTAGGATGAATGAGGGGGCCCTGCGTAGGGAGTTCAGGGAGTTAGGTGCGAAGTTGAAGAGCAGGACCTTCAGGGTAACAATCTCAAGATTGCTACCTGTGCCACGTGCGAGTGAGACAAGGAACAGAAGGATTATATAGATTAATATGTGGCTGAGAGGATGGTGCAGGATGGAGGGCTTCAGGTTTGTAGATAATTGGGCTTTGTTCCAGGGAAGGTGGGATCTGTTCCGAAGGGACGGTTTACACCTGAACTGGAGCGGTACTAACATTCTTGCAGGGAAGTTTGCTAGTGCTTCTTGGGGGGGGGGGGGCGGGGTTTAAACTAAATTTGCAGGGGGTGGGGATCCAGAAAGTGAGGGCGGATAGCGAGAGGAAGAATAAAGGGCAGGTGGGGACTACACGGTTCCGGAATATTAAGTGTGTAGTAGAGGAAGGTGAGGCGGAACAAGTGATAAAGAGGACTCATGTACAGAGGGATGGTCTGACGGAACATGGAGTTAAATGTGTTGAAAGAATAAGTAAATTTAGAAAGGACAACAAAATTGTAGGGGCGTATAGCCCGATGGGAGTTCGGGGAGCTGGGTTAAGCACAATAGGCAGCGATTCAAACAGAGAGAGGAGAAATGGGTTAAAAATTCTATATCTGAATGCACGAAGTGTCAGAAATAAGGCGGATGAGCTTGAAGCCCAGGTGCGAATGGGTAACTATGATGTTGTTGGGATAACGGAGACATGGCTGCAGGGAGATCAGACCTGGGAAATGAATGTACAAGGATATACGTGCTATCGTAGGGACAGAAATGTGGGCAGAGGGGGTGGGGTGGCCCTGTTGGTGAGGAATGAGATTCAGTCCTTTGCAAGGGGGGACATAGGGTAAGGAGAAGTAGAATCTGTGTGGATAGAACTGAGGAACAGTAAGGGCAAAAGGACCCAAATTGGTGTTGTCTACAGGCCACCAAACAGTAGCATGGATATTGGGTGCAAGTTGAATAGGGAGTTAACATTAGCATGTGGTAAAGGTAATGTCGCAGTAGTTATGGGGGATTTCAAGATGCAGGTGAACTGGGAGAATCAGGTTGATGCTGGACCACATGATATGGAGTTTGTAGAGTGCCTGCGGGATGCATTCTTGGAACAGCTTGTACGAGAGCCGACCAGGGACAAGACTATTCTGGATTTAGTGTTATGTAATGAACAGGATTTGATAAGCGATCTCGCTGTAAAGGAGCCATTAGGAGGTAGTGATCACAATATGATAAGCTTTTACCTGCAATTTGAGAAGGATAAGGGCAGCTCGGAGGTGTCAGTGTTGCAGATAAACTGGGAGCCATGAGGGAGGAGCTGGCCAAAGTTGACTGGACGGATAGCCTAGCAGAAAAGACAATGGAACAGCAATGGCAGGCATTCTTGGGAATAATGCACAAGGTGCAAAATAAGTTCATCCCCCAGAAAAGGAAGGATTCAAAGGGGGGAAAGGGGCCACAGCGGTTGACAAAGGAAGTCAGAGATTGCATAGCATTAGAAAAAAGGAAATATGATAGAGCTAAGGTGAATGGGAGGACAGATGATTGGGAAGATTTTAAGGAACAACAGAACTTAACTAAAAAGACAATACGGGGAGAAAAAATGAGGTATAAAACGCAAGCTAGCCAGAAATATAAATGAAGATAGCAAAAGCTTTTTTAGGTATAAGAGAAAGGAGATAGTTAAGAACAATGTTGGGCCCTTGAAGAATGAATTGGGTGAAATTACTATGGGAAGCAGAGCAATGGCAGAAGAATTTAATAAGTACTTTAGATCTGTCTTCACTAAGGAAGACACAAGCAATCTCCCAGATGTATGGATGGGCCAAGGACATAGGGTAACAGAGGAAATGAAACAGATTGACATTAGGAAGGAAACGGTGATGAGTAGACTGATGGGACTGAAGGCTGACAAATCCCCAGGTCCAGATGGTCTGCATCCTAGGGTACTAAAGGAGGTGGCCCTGGAAATTGCGGATGCATTGGTAATCATTTTCCAATGTTCCTTAGATTCAGAATCAGTTCCTGAGGATTGGAGAATGGCTAATGTTATCCCACTTTTTAAAAAAGGAGGGAGGGAGAAAACAGAGAACTATCGACCTGTCAGCCTAACATCGGTGGTGGGAAAGATGCTAGAGTCCATTATTAAGGATGAAATTGTGGCATATCTAGATAGCAGTGATAGGATTGGTTTACCAAGTGTAAATCATGCTTGACTAATCTGTTGGAGCTTTTTCGAGGATGTAACCAGGAAGTTAGACGGGGGAGATCCAGTGGATGTAGTGTACCTCGATTTTCAGAAGGCATTTCATAAGGTCCCACATAGAAGATTGGTGGGTAAAATCAAAGCTCAGGGCATCGGCATTGACATGGATAGAAAACTGGTTGGCAGATAGAAAGCAAAGGGTATTGGTGAATGGGTGTTTCTCGGAATGGCAGGTGGTGACTAGTGGGGTACCACAGGGCTCGGTATTGGGACCACAGCTGTTTACCATTTACGTTAACGATTTGGATGAAGGCATAAAAAATAACATCAGCAAATTTGCTGATGATACTAAGCTGGGTGGCAGTGTGACATGTGATGAGGATGTTAGGAGAATTCAGGGTGACTTGGATAGGCTGGGTGAGTGGGCAGATACTTGGCAGATGGCGTTTAATGTGAATAAGTGTGATGTTATCCACTTTGGGGGTAAGAACAGGAAGGCAGATTATTATCTGAACTGTGTAGAGTTGGGTAAGGGAGAAATACAAAGAGATCTCGGAGTCCTTGTTCATCAGTCACTGAAGGTGAATGAGCAAGTGCAGCAGGTAGTGAAGAAGGCTAATGGAATGTTGGCCTTTATTACAAAGAAAATTGAGTACAAGAGCAAGGAAATCCTCTTGCATTTGTACAGAGCCCTGGTGAGACCACACCTGGAGTATTGTGTACAGTTTTGGTCTCCAGGTTTAAGAGAAGGACATCCTGGCTGCCGAGGAAGTGCATCGTAGATTCACGAGGTTAATTCCTGGGATGTCTGGACTGTCTTACGCAGAGAGGTTGGAGATACTGGGCTTGTACACGCTGGAATTAAGGAGATTGAGAGGGGATCTGATTGAAACATATAAGATTATTAAGAGATTGGACAAGATAGAGGCAGGAAATATGTTCCAGATGCTGGAAGAGTCCAGTACCAGAGGGCATGGTTTGAGAATAAGGGGTAGGTCATTTAGGACAGAGTTAAGGAAAAACTTCTTCTCCCGGAGAGTTGTGGGGGTCTGGAATGCACTTCCTCGGAAGATAGTGGAGGCCAATTCTCTGGATGCTTTCAAGAAGGAGCTAGATAGGTATCTTATGGATAGGGGAATCAAGGGATATGGGGACAAGGCAGGAACAGGGTATTGATAGTAATTGATCAGCCATGATCTCAAAATGGCGGTGCAGGCTCGAAGGGCCGAATGGTCTATTTCTGCACCTATTGTCTATTGTCTATTGTCTATTGTCTAAAACTGTTGGCAATATCACACGAATAGGGGTCAACGAAGTGATCACCATGTTACAGGGATGTTGCAGGATTGTTGGGAACATCACGAGGAGTGTTT